>NW_010118143.1:5887-8972 GCF_000699245.1 Pterocles gutturalis
TCACATCTGCCAGCGTTTGGGGTGGGTAGGGTGGTGGGGAGCCGGTCCTGCTGGGCTGGACGGGCTCTTCGGGGGTTTTCCAGCCACAGCTCCAGGACCTGTTAAACATGAGTGGAAAGGGGGGGGGCGATACCTGCATTGACTGCGTAGGACGTGGGTGCTGCGGGGACTTGTACGAGGCAGCGCTGCAGGAGAAGGGCAAGAGCAGCAGCCTGGGCCAGGAGACTACAGACCCCATCCCTCCTGTAGCCCCCTTTCAGCACTGGAAGGTCTCCCCGGAGCCTTCTCTCCTCCAGGCTGAACAACCCCAACTCTCTCAACCTTGAAGCCCTTGACGGTCCTGTGGCAAGTTTCCTGCGTTCCCTGGTAGCATTTTAACTCCCCGTCCATCCTCGCTGACCTCTCAGGGAAGGTGCCACACATTTATCACCTCCTGCATTCAAAGCAGCAGGGAGGTGGGTGGTGTGGCCCCTTTTTGTAAGCAGCTAGGACCACTTTTCCATTGCTCTGGGCTACGGGGGATGAGGATGCTGGTAGTGGAAAGCCCCAGGAGGTGTGGGGACAGCACAGGACATCCATAGCACAGCTTGGCAGGACTCCCTAGATCCACACCGGCCCCACTGTGCCCTGTAAACACACCCGGCATCTCTGTGCCGTGCTTCCCAGCCAGCTCCAGGAGCACAGACAGCTCTGACGCGGTGCCAGAGGCGAGGCAGTGCCTGCTCAGCCGAGAGAATAGTTAATCTGCACCTTGGTTCACCCACCCACAGATAACCTTGAGCTGATCGCTGGTTCCTCACGCAGGATGGTGCATGGCGAGGCTCGCCCTGCTTTCGGGAATAAACAAGCTGACAGGGTGCTGGCACTCCTGGGCGGTGATCCCCTTGGATCAGGTGCCTGGAGGGAGCTGTGCTGCGCCCGTGGACTTTGCACGAGAGCAGACATCTCCGTGGCCTGGGGCTGTGTGTGGCCAGGAAACCGTCACCTCTGAACAGCCCTAAAATCCCTCATCTCCTGCCAGCTGCTTGGCTGCCCGCAGCTCCGGGAGGAAGGGATGGGGCTGGGGATGTGCTGGATTTCAGGGTTTCTGCAGCCTTTGGAGCCGGAGGAGCATCTCTGCTGGTCTGGTCCTTGCAGGGTGCTTTCCCGATGCTGGTGCTTGGGGTGGTGTGAGTGGAGGGAAAGGATGCTCTGCAGGATGAGCAAACGCTGGAGCAGCTCCCTTGAGCCTGGGCAGGGATGCTGCATCACGGAGGAGCTTTTAAATTTAATTCAAAACTGGATCTTTTTCTAAAATAAACCCTCACGCTCCAGCAGGAGTGAAGCCCAGGCTGTCCCGCCTTTGGCCGGTGTTTCACATGAGCTCAAGTCTGATCTCAGCTTTGTGCTCTGTGAATATCACACTGCTTCATCACTGAGCGATGCTCCTCTGCCTCAGGCTGTCCCACCGGAGGGGGAAACTGAGTCACAGCAGCGCTAGACTGGCGAGAGGCAGGGCTGGGATGAGAGCCACGTGCTCCTGAGACCTCTGCGGGCTGAGAACAACCGTTTGCATCTGCAGTGATGCGTGCCATGGGAGGATCAGCTGGATTGAGGGCATTTGGGTCGGGGTCTGCCCAAACCTGTGCCTGGCTTCTGGAGCCTGGGGAGGGGCTCGGAGCTCTGGGCCAGCCTGAGCCTCCCCCAGGCCCCCACAGGCCCCCACTGGGCAGGTTTCAGGGAGACCCTCAAAGCCTCCTTGGGACCCAGATGCTTCTTGATGGGGAACTTGGCCGTGCCCAGCCCTACCGAGGAGCCTCGCGGGGTCTGCAGGCTGTGGTTCCTGATGCTTTGCTCCCCTCCACAGGTCAACATCTTCCAGATGGAGGGTCCGACGGCCTCCAGCCAGCCCTGGCCAGGACCCCAGCCCCAGCTGGAGCCCCTGGCCCCCAGCCCACCCCGGGAGACCTGGGCTGGCAAGTACGAGTTCCTGCTGTCCTGCCTGGGCTACTGCGTGGGGCTGGGCAACGTCTGGCGCTTCCCCTACCTGTGCTACCGCAACGGAGGGGGTGAGTCCCTCCTGCAGGGACACGTGTCCCCTTCCAGGGCTCCCAGGCACTGCTCGGTCCTCCTGGATGGAGGGCAGAGCATGGGGGGCTGGGGAGGGACAGCGTGACAGTGCACGGGGACTGTGCTCTCCGGGACACCAAATATGAGTGCTGGCAGGATTTGGGGGCTTGTGTTGCCCACCTGCAATGCTGCCACTTTAATCCCACTGTGAGGACCACCAAGGATGCTTTAAGAGTTCGAAGTTTCTGCCAGGGACATCTCCTGCTCTTGGTGGGGCCACCCTGTGCAGCCCAGGGATGCTCCTGCCTCTGGGGTCAGCCCACAGCAGCCTGCAACCCCGTCCTGGGTGGTTTGGGCCAAAAAAAGCTGTCACCAGGCAGAGCCCCTCTGCAGAGCATCCCTGCCCCTGCCTGGAGAAGCGGGGCTTGGCCAGAAAGGCAGTGACCCCCCCCCCACAGCACTGTCAGCCCCTTCGCTGCTGGTGCCGTGCAGCTGCAGCCCGTTGTTTGTGGTGCCTGGAGGTGCCCGTCTGCTGCAAAATCCAATTCCATCGGGCAGGCGCGCCCGGGAAGGCGGCCAAGCCGGGGCAATAACCCGCCACATTTCTGGGGCCAGACAAAGTGCAGACAGCTCAGCACGTCACTGGTGCCTGGTGGCACCGCCCCAGGATGCGGCACCTTGTCCTCGGGCTGTGGGACAGGGAGAAAGCTCCCCAAAGGTCCTTCCTGAACCCCTCACCTATCTCCTCTTGCACCCAGCTGATGGGCCACCTCTCCCTGGCCGGCGCTTGCCAGCTTTGCCGTGCCTCTGTCCCACGTTCCTCTGCCCTCTGCCCCCCCCCTCTGCCCTCTGCCACCCCCTCTGATGCTGGGCATCACCGAAGCCTGCACCACTGTGCTGTTGGCTGGGGATCCCCCCTGCTCTGCAGACTCGCAGCCCACCCACCCCAGCCCCCCGGAGCAGTCGGGGGGCTTTTATTGGGCTGATTTTCACAGAATCACAGAATGTTATAGATTGGATTGGACCTCAGAAGATC
>NW_010118144.1:0-8364 GCF_000699245.1 Pterocles gutturalis
GGTCCTTGTCAACCCAGGCCATTCTATGACTATGAGAAGGCCTTTTAGCTGTAATACCCTTGAATAGTTGTGACGGTCCGGTATGTGTACTTTGTCTTACACAGAGGAGTTGAAGCCATGCCTGGCCTTTTTAAGTGCTACCACAAAGCAAATGATCAATGATAATGGCTTTTAATACTTTTTGAGCTGTCACTTCAGGGCAGGGATTGTTTTTGTGCTTATACGACAGCTAATAAAACAGGGCCACAATTTAATTAAAAGGTCAAAGAGCTTTTAAAATTGAAATAACAAAAAATAACTGCTATAGTAATGTATTTCACAGAACCAGCCTGCAAAGCCCAAAGAACCTGGCTAGAATGGCTGAGACAGTACAGAGCAGGTGGTAATTAGCTTCTTGTGTATGCCAATGTCACATTAGGACTTAGAGCAAATCTTCTTGCTGCAGCTTTAGCTCGGTATTTCTTTACCTATTCACCATGGAGAATGGATCATTCTTATTCTTTTTGAAGCAGCCTTTTATGTACTTGAAGATTATAAATTCAGCTCTGTCCAGTTTTCTGTTTCTTATTCTCAGTAGTACCAATTCACTCAGTCTTTCTTTGAAGGTCACATGCTGTAGCCTTCTGCTCATTCTCATTGCTGTCCCCCAATATATATATCTCAAGTGTTCATTTTTTTCTTGAAGTGCAATGCTATCTTCTTGACCTAGCAGGAATTTTGCAGCATGCTGTTAAATATAGAAGGTTTCCAGAAAGCTGATAAAATACATCCTGTTAAAAAGTTGAGCGTCAACTAAAAAGCTAGAGGAATGATAGTCCACAGCAATGCCTCAAGCACTGTTTGCTCATGTTAACATAATAATAAGTGCAGGCTTGCGTGAGAACTGGCAGGTAAACATACTGTCTGCTATGAACAATCTCAAACTTCCTGGTGGCGGTGGAGATAAGAAACCAACACTCCTATCCCAAAAGCAGACTTCAGCAAATTCAGTTTAATAGGTAGATCTCATCTCTCCCCTGCTGCATCAGTTCAACACCCAGTATAATGAAATGAGTCATCCTGTCACCTCGTCCTATTTGTAATGCTATCAGCAAATTGCAATAGCTTAGGAAGAGGTCTCTTTCTGCTGTTTCCTAAACTTAACTCACTTAGAATCCATGTGTTATGGAACAAGAATGAAAACTGAAGGCTTCCTAGCAATATTTCAGTGAATAACAGAGGGAATGACTTATTTCTGAGAGAAGAAAATGTGAAACAAGTTTAACGAGATAAAATGAGCCTGGAGAGGGTTAACAAAAGCCATTCCAGAGAGATTGTAAGGAATTTTATAAAGAACATTGTTGACTGCATGCCTACTGGACAAGTCAATACAGTGAAAGATGTCTGAGGAGAGGAAATGAACAGAAGATTGAGACTGGCTTGTACACATTTGAAAAAAAAAATTGTCACAGTGAAAAAACAGCTTGCCAGTCTGCTTTCAAATATGTAATCAGGGTGTTTTAGTTTGTTGATGATAGGGGGGCAAGTGGATAGCCATGTTCAGGTTAGCACAAGTGACTGTGAAGTGATTAATACTCAAGATACCTGAGGCAGAGTAGCTAGAAGAGCAAGATGTAATTAAGAAAATAAAGAACATGAATAGTAATGCTCTTCGCACCTGGTGAGAGAAAGAGAGCATTGTTGGCATGGTGTGACAGCTACAGATGGTAACTTAAGTGGGAAATGTGTGACAGGTAGTGACAAAATATCAGGATTTGTAGGACTCTTCTGAAGAAGATCTGATTTCCAAAGGTGCTTGTCAGTCAGGAGTATACAGCCCTATAAGTCAATTGGAGAAGCTGGGGGATGAAATTTTGTTTGTTAATTGCAAGTACGCTAATGGTAGCAAATGGGAACTCACCAGTTATTTAACCAGAGTGTCATTGCTCTACTATATGGGTTTACTTGAAGACTATGTTAGGTAGTTCTCATCTTAAAAATGAATTAGCAATAAATTAACTTCTCTCATACTATACTTCACAACTTAGGAAGATGTTTATTGAAGCACAGGTAAATAAATTGAAATAATGAGCACATTTAATTACAAACTTAAATTATCTGAGAAATTATATCCTAAGCTGCACAGAACACAAGCCAAAGATAAGGACACATTTAATGTACAACACCTATCAATGCATGCAATGATGCCATGTACATATCACTATCAAGTAACATGTGGGGTTCTGTATTCACCATGTCTTTATGATTCCACTTCAGTTTTGCTTGCTTTGCAGTTAACAAGTTATTATTAAATAACAAACTCAGTAACAAAAAAATACATAAATGCCTGCTCAGATGTTTATGTTAGAAGAAAAGGCTGTGATCTTTTTGACATTTATAAAGGACTAAGCAACAACCTTGACAAAGCATTAGCCATTGCTTTCATGTCTGAGATTGGTGGCATTTAGTAAGGTCTCTAGACTGTAAACTGTCCTAAAAAAATTGCTTGGTATAATGCAGTCACCTTCAGTAATGCTTCAACCACCATCCTGATTAACCACCATCTCAATTATCTCCCTTGTGTATTCTAGCATCTGACAAACAAGCAGCCCTCAACTACATATCACAGTCCATGCTTCCTCTTCCATCTTCCAAATAACATTTAGACCTAGGTATGACAGAATAGGACGTTGTGGATGTTCCCTTCTTAGGGAAAGGGTTACATGCCTCAGAGGAGCAAAAATATCCATGAGAAATCATGAAACTCTAATCCATTTTTTCCTGAAAAGTTAATATTTTGGTATTTGCATGGACTACCTGCTTCTTCTCACAGTATTCTTAACACCAGACTCTCAGCCTTGACCATACAGCAAATCATTCTCCCATTTGCTCCTGGCTGCAGAGCACATATCAGCTCAGGAGCAAGAAACGTACTTCTTGGAAAAACATCCTTTGGGCATGTGATTGGTGCTCTACTCCCACAGCACTTCTAACCACCCATGAGAAAAAAAGGTCCTGTGATTTTACCTATGGGCAGATCTTATCTCCAAACACATGCTCTGCTTTGGAGGCAGAAACTAACCTGTAGGGTCTAAGCCTCTTCTCAGTAAAACAGAGGCAACATTCAGCTCTATTCCTTTTACAGCTCAGAATGGAGTAAGTTATCCTGCAGCAAAATCAAGCAAAGCTGTTGGAGCAAGGAAATTGTGCATGACTTTTTGATTTCAGGAGCTGCTATACTATGTGACTGGGGAAAGAAAAGGGGAACTTCAGGAAACAGAGGCTAAGAAGAAATCAGGTAGCAAGAGAATGTCTGTATTTTTTTTTTTTTTATTTCAATTGGGAATTTAAATTGATGACTTCATGGGCTGCAGATTAAAAGGTTACAGAGGATACAGATAATATTTCATGCAGACCATGCTGCAGGCTTGGAATTCACTCTCCAGTCTTTGACACAGCAGTTTTAATCTTCATTTTAGCTCTTGGGAACTATCTGACCAAAGGTAAATAGCCAGCTTATCTCTTAATGAGCTTCTGGATAACAATTTACAGTAACTTCATGTTCATGTGGAAGAGATGCACGTATGCTATATTCTGGATGGGACACTGGAGCAGATTTAAATAAGTTTTACAGAATTAAGCATTAAACAAATGTTTTTAGCAAACTATAAAAATTAGTTAAATAAGTTCAGCATAATCAGATAACTTTCCTGATCATACACTAGAAATTATTTTTCTGCTTAGCCAAATCTTCACTTATATGTTCCAGGTACCAAGCTCAGCAGTAAATAGGTATTATATTGCTACTACATAAATTGCCATTTTCATTTTTCACTTATCAAAATATTTTTTCCAATACTTTTAGAACAATCTGGCGCTAATTTTTCTTAACAGATACTTATTTCTTACAAGACATACTTTCATGCGTGAATGTAACTTACCCTATAACTGCTGTAAACTAGAATGAATATCCTAAAAATATGTATTCCCTACTTCTTCAAAATCAGCTCCTAAAATGACACTGTTCATAAAGATCTTCAATACTGGACTTGGGGCTCTATTCAGATTCAATAAATAAACTAAAACCTTATCCTTAATCTACCACCATTGCTAGTAACAAAACACAAGCTGGACAGTAAATGAATGAACCATATCAGTGTATTTACCATAGGAAATACAAAAACATATCACTGTTAGTTACCGTATGGCTGTAGTTGTGCAGCCTGTACTACTAGAGAAATAACTCTACATGGGTTAGACACGAGTGACCTTGTTTTTCTTCCTTTCCTCACAGATAGATAGATCCTTCCCTGTCTGGTGGGTACGCATTGGATTCTAGTGGTCTCCACTCATTTTATCTGGACAGCAGTGGCCCTAAGAACTAACATGCTTAGAAACCCTCTGTTATGAGCATGTTATACCACTGGATTTATAAGCAGGACTTGAAACAGTTTTGTATTAAGAAAATGAAGGTACAGAGTAACCACCGGTTAGCCGAAACTAGAAGGGCTTTTCACCAAGCAACATTCATAGCAGAATCCCCACTCACTTCAGGAAGATTAAACTCACCAAGGACATAGTAAGACTTATCAGAAACCAGTGAAATTAGATTCTTGCTGCCTTTATAGTAGGAATCAAGTAAACAAACATAGAAACTGTGTGGATAAAAATATTCCTAAGAATCCGAAAGTTGGTGTCTATGGTTCTTAATTACTACTCATTTCTTTAATGTGTGTCTGTATTATTTTTAAGGAGTAGGGTTAAGAACAGTTTCTAGTGTTTCTTGCTTTCTATTCTTTCACCAGATGAGCAACTGCAAGACATCTCTCTCATTTTAATTGGCCAAAAAGAAAATTATGAAGATTGATCACCAAATACTTTTTCGAAACTTTTAAGATAAGTAAGGTTAAGAAACAGAAGGAAAATTAAATAAGAGGAGGGGGCGTATGAATGTTCAATGCCTTTGGCATTATTTCTTTCAGCAGTGAATGCTAAGTGATGCTTCAAACTGAGATCGCAGGTGAGCAGACAGAAAAGGAAAATATCATTTTGTCTGTGAAGTTCTCAGAAAGATGAACCTGTCAAGAGGTGGAGAAATAGGTCACATGAAAGTTAATAGAAAGTAATAAATGGAATACATTGTCTCACAATGTTTCATCTCAATTAAAAGTTCACATGCTGCCTGCCATTTAAATTGACAGATACCCAGCTCTTATCAGCCTGCTTATTTATAGTCTTTGCATTTATAAAGGCTGTTGTTTATTCCACTGGGTAGCCTCTGAAATCCTCCTGTTGCATTTCTCAGTCAAGAATAATTGAAGTGTAAAGTAGTGAAAGGCCAGGATTCATAGGAAAATGTTTCATGGGAGGATGTTTCTCTATTACAGATGTTCAGGTGCTTCAGAATAAACCCATGTTAGAGAAAGACTGGATTTTTCCTTCTAGCAGTGTTTGGCACTAGGCTGACATGAAAATGTCATCACTTCAAGAGGCAGCTCCAACACCCCTTTTTAGCAGTTCAAGACAAAAAAGAGTGGTTTGGAAGGCAATATAGGGAACATGGCATACCTGTGTGACATTCCACACTGCTGTGCTCCAGCTTTCCACACAGAGGTGTGAGGAACATAATTAAGCTGCTGAAAGTGCTGTAATATGCTAATTGGTGGGTTACAGCTTTCTCCTTGCATTACTCTGCTTCAAGGGGTAGATAATAGTTTATAGAAATTGCTTGAGCCACTTGTAGATCAGATGAAGTTTTGTAGCTTTTATGTGGAAGGGATGAATTAAAGCTGAGCGTGAGAGACAGAAAGATATCATAGGTACAAGTAAAATTGGAAACATGACTGCAGTGTGCTAAGGAGAAAAAAGTTACGCAGCGGAAGGGTGCACTTTTGAGTTGTATGTGAACTCCCATTCTCTCCAGGTCAGGTGTCTGACAAAGCTCCGTGTTTAAGTATCCCTCTTCTTAGGTTAAGCACTTCACAAAACGCCTTGTGTTCAGGGTGGGAGTGGGAGACATTGTCTACACAATTGCTTTCGAATCCTTGAACTTGCTCAGGAAATCAGAGCTCTGGTGTGGAGCCCTCAACCGTATTTCCTCCAACTCCACAGTAAATGCTTGCATTGTATAAGAATTGGGGAGCACCTTTCACTTCCTATGTTCTAGCTGTGCCCCTGAGCTGCTGGGAGTAGCAAGAATTGTAGGAATGGTCCATCACTGCAGGGTGGGAGGTGTGAGTATGGATCTCTGTTTTGTGATGAACGGATAGATGCCAGAGTGTCACAAGCACACTAAATACAACAGAAACACACAGGGGTATTCGGTAGCTTTACTGACTGAGAGCAGAGCTGAGACAGATACCAAACACTTCCTTGCTTGGACTGGGAGATCAGTGTGCAGGTGCAGAAGGCTGAACGTGGGCACCAAACACTTCCACTGCCAAAGTGTTAATGGGATGCTTCATTTTAGGCAAAGATGTTTCTTAGTTAAACTGATTATATTTTAGCTCCTTCTCCCAGGGCTTTTGGGCTTTTCTTTTTTTTTTTTCTTCTTTTTTCAGTGTAGCCTGATCTGGGGGGGCACATCTCGATGGTTAAGAGCAGAACAAAACCAAGATATTCATCAGTGAAAGAAAAACAAGCCCATAGTGCTGTGGCTCCAGTTTAAAACGGATCCAAGATCTGTGCTGCTCTGAAAGTCAGGCTGGCAAATATCAAAGCCAGGAATAGGCAAAAAAACCTCTTACAACTTGAACAATTGCACAAGTACACAAACATCTTCTCAGAGAGGTTATAAATGAAAGGGAGAAGAACTGTTCATCCTTAGCTTACAAACATGTAAATGTGCACTGCTACCACGCAAATCAAAATATCTGTGTTTGTGATTTGAAAAAAATCATACCTGTGTCTGAAGGTCTGATCCTGAATTAGCTGCTTACTTTTAACTCTCTCAAGCACATAGTTGAGAAATAGAGCACTTTGGGTAGCAGGCTCCTCTCCTCACCCAAAGCCTTAGGCTTATTCTGCTGTCAAAAGCCTGAAAAAGAATGCATCAAGGGTTATTTTTAAAATGCTTCTAAGTGCAATTTACACTCAGTGAATATTTAAGTACTGCCTACAATGCACATAATAAAATGGGAGCATGCTTTGGAAAGCCCTGATGGAATGTGCATGTCAGCCAGTACTCTGCTAGCCTAATGCAATTTGATTTTGATGTAATGCAATGGAGCACAGTGATGAAAGACAGCAGTCCTAATAAGGCTCCTCTTTTTACAGCTTATTTATTTTTGGCTGCTGAAGCAGGTGCCCCTCTATCCCTCTCTCTTTCAGAGTACATAATCTTAAAGTAATTAGCTAAGACTACTTTTCTTTGTGTCATAATTAAATGAAATCTAAGTAACAGATTATTACCTTTATATTGCAAAACCATAGGGGCAAATTTTCAACTAGTATATACTGGCAGCACAGACAGCAGCTGAACAAAGGAAAAACCTGCAGCAGGAACAACTTTACTCACAGGAAAGCAACAGACTAAGGGGATCCAACTGCCCTGTAGGTGCCCAGAAGAGAGCTGTCTGTGTTCCATGCTGTTTCAGTCACCTGCTCTTTAGCATCTAAGCAAATCAGACTGTGCTGTGACTTGTATAATGTGGATTAATGTTCAAAAGAGAATTGTATGAAGCTACCAAATTCATTTATTTGAACACAGGGTTCTAGGGTGAAAGGCTAATGCATTAACTCACTGTGTCAAGCACACCTCATTATGCAGAAGTTAATGCTAATAGACTCAATTTCCTACATTTTTAAGGATCTAATGCTTTCAGGGACTTTTTTCCTACTCATGCTAATTGTATTATCTGCATCTTTTATCTAATTTAACATGTAGTTTGTGTCAAAAAATTCCTTTGAACAAAACAACAATCAAGCTTTCACTAAATCACAGATCATCTAGAAAGCAAGGAAAGTAAGCTGTGGCAAAAGGATGCTATTCTCAGTCCCAGTGGGCAGCAAAGCTAAGCGAATGAGAGTTACCCACTGAATTGAGTACAGTCACTCTTGGAAGAAAAATGCTTTTTCACTTTAGAAGTGTAAGAAATTATCCTCTTTCTCTCCCAGCACAGGCATACACAGCTGGCACTAATTCTGGCCATTACAGGATGCTTTTTATGTCACTGTATGAGCTGTAAATGTCCTGAACAAGCATTCCTGGCATAAAAGTGCTAAGTCACTAGTATAGAGAGTATTTTGTGACACCGTAGCCTCCAAAATTCTAAAGGATGTATCCAAGGCCGTGTCTGAAGTATGTCATGCTGAACCAGCTGAGATGGTTGGCAGCGATGACTTCTTTTCCCATGCTGCATAGGATGTAGGATGAAGTGAAGGGAA
>NW_010118144.1:8395-19129 GCF_000699245.1 Pterocles gutturalis
TTGCTGACATTTAAATAAATTAATCATGTGCTCTGTATACAAACAAGAGAAGCTGATGCTTCAGCAGTGATGGTCCTGAATAGTTTTTAATGATGATGAAGCCAGTGCTTTAATTGTTTGTGTTAAGCTTTTTAAGCCAAATTTTCAGCAAGCCTGTTCACGTGGAAACATAATGCTTTTATTGGTATATTCAGCTATATGAAGATATGTAGGTACTGGCTAAATCTAAATTGTGCATGAAACACATGCTCCCGATTGTCCCAACAGCAGAATTCGTTCAGAGAGCAAATGTGAATCCCTTCACACCTACACACCTTTTTCCTTCCCAAATAAACCATGAATATGAAGGTGGAGAGGAAATGGTGTAGCATCTGGGTCTCTCCTGGACATGTCACAAAATGTCTAGCAGCTTTGTACATCCAAGATTACAGAGGATCGATTCACATGTCATTCTTAAACCTTATGTGACTTTTAAAATGCAGATAATTTGGCTGAGTTGGTGAAGTAATCTCAAGTCCCCAAAAGGCAGATATTAAGTCAACTATGGGGACAAGTGTAAGTTGCTCAAAAGGTAACAAAAAGATAATCTTGTTCTCTTACTTCCCTCGCCACTCAAGTGTTGCTTGCAGCCCCTCAGAACGGGCACAAACACAAATAAATCAGATCATCTGTCTTTAATATAATATTTGTGCTTATTTTTATTAAATGGCAAATGGTAATGTGGGACTTTAGGGGTTTATTTCTTTATTATATCAAATAAAGGTTCTGCGATAAGAAAATCACCAGTTTATCTTCCTGTCTGGAGGCAGGTGAGAAATATTTTTTCTCTCCTACCTGAATACAAAATCTCAGTATTTTTCCCACCCCCCAAAAAAGACATCTAAAAAATCACATTGAGACACTGTGATAGAGCACAGACATGTTACAAATCCACTGTGATCCACTTGAACTAAAAAGTATTTTCTTCTCACCATACAGGTTTTCCTAAGTACAATGTCCATGAATGCTGACATAAGTTAAAGCTATTTAGTGTCATACTTGGAGACCACTCCCATAGGGGATTTTGGTTAGAAGCTGAAACAAAGTGTATTTTGTAGGTAGTTATATGTCCCCTTATTTTAAAGGCTGTGATAAAACATGACATTTGGAATCAGGAACTTGCGTTTTGTTCAGCTCAGGTGAGGACAGCCATATTATATGAAATTCTAAAGTAACAAGAGCAACAAACCTGTATTTCCTGAGGATGCTTCTTGTGGCTAGATTCACTTGCACCTCACACAGGGTCAGTTCCAGCTGATGCTCTTCCCATTTGGAGCGCTTCTAACATACAGACTCTCCCACATGGACTCCACTGTGCTTCATAAAGGTAGAGCTCATGCTACAGTGGGCACTCCCGTTCCAAGGCTGCTGAAGCTGCATCTTCTCTGCCCCCCTGAAAATTGTGTAGAACATAATACCTTTGAGACAATTATTTCTTCCAAATCATTTTGAATCATTCAGACAACTTCCACTAAAGTTATCAGGCACAGATCAGAAAGATACAGAGAGGGACACTGTCTAAGTCTTGTTTCTTTATGAAACTAGTAAAAAGGAGCTGCCATGCATGCCCCAGTAGGGTTGTGACAGGACAGACCCAGCTCCACGTCCCTCTGATCAGCTGCTGCGCGTCTCTCACTGGTTCCTGACTGGCCCTAGAGCAACGCCACAAGGCAGTTACAGAGGACGCAAGGCAAAAAAATGAAAGAAAAGAAGTATCCTTAGATCTGTTTTGTACCATTCCCATTCTCCCCCTCCCTAGCAGCAGAAGTGTGCACTGCCAGCTGACACTGACTCAGTCTTGCTCTCCAACCCGCAAGTTTTAAACAGTGTTAGCTCATCCTGTTCTTTCCCAGCATGTCATGTTACCTTCACAACTTTTCACATTGAGTTATTAGGACATCCATAGCATTTAAAATATAATATTAATTTGTGTTGGTTGCAGACTGCAGTCCACTTAGTGCATGGAAAGAACAGTACCTGTGTGAGTAAATCACACATGATGTGACATATTTTTAAAGAGTGCCATCTAACAGTGAGTCAAAGTATTCTTCTTCTTTTACAGTGCATTAAAAGAAATCTAACCCTTGAACTGCTGAGAAAATAATTTATCCTGATTTTTTAAAGCCTGATTCAGTCCTCTTAACATAATTTCCTGAGCTTTGAACTCACTGAGTCTTCTAATAATGTCCTTAAATGAGGGAAGGAGGTAATTTTCTCTCTCACTGCCTTTAGGAGATCATCAATCATGCATCACTCATAAGTGTTAGCATTGCACCATGGCTGCCTTTTTTTTTTTTTTTTTTTTTTTGAGAAGCCTAATCATGCATGGAAAAAGTGCTGTAGAGTAGAAGTTTCCATTTATAAATTGCACAGTCTTTGTGCAGAATTGCTGTACCTCCCGCGAGGCAATTTTAGTATAAAGCCCTACAGTGAATCAGGTCCCTAGCTACAACAATTTTTTCTATAACCTTTCCTTCACCTGCTTCCACAACACATTTCTGTAACAAGCAAATTCCATAGATGTTATAAGGACAGATTTATAAATGAGTTGTACTGTGACAGTGTCACAGAACATGTGCTTATTAGGCCAAGGGACGATGCAACAATTAAGCTATTTGAAAAGCCAAACTGCTTTTATTTCAATCCCAAGAAACAGGCACCAAGATATTAAGAAGTGGTTTCACTGAGCACTTATTCTCAAACATTTGCATACTCAGTTAATTTCAGTATTAAAATACTGTCAAATTAATATACTGTTCTTTCCCACTTGAAAAGCAGATTAGATCACAGAAAATGTGATGGTCTTCATCTGAACCCTCAACTGACTTTTCCCACATTACAAAAATCAATATTTGCATTTCCACAAAGAATTGCAAATGGCAGTAGGTGATTAGGAGAAATGAAGTCTGAATACTAACTGCACCCAGTGGCAGTAAATGTACAGGAGGAAAGCTAGAAATCACTTCAGAATCTCACTGTTTGCTGAAAATAAAAAACATTTCCATATTAGACATTACTTCATTCATGAAAATAAATCAGAGATGGAACAAAATATCCCTGGTGCATTCCTACTTATTTACAAATTTCTGTTTCCTGAATACACAGGTGCACAGCAAGGGACAACGTCTCTGCTCACCACTCCATGGCCCCATAGCACAAAGTGCTTGTTCAGGATCACACTGCCAAGGACTGTTCTCTCATCCACTTTTTCCACTTTCTTCTTTTGTTACTTTCACATACCTTTCCATTCAAACATGACTTTCTGAACTTCATTCACTCCTGTTACTCACATTCTAAATGGCCTCATATGAACCTTTGCTGTGGGAAGTTGCATGCCCATGTTTTTGGCATGGGAGACACTATTGTTTCATAAAGATGCTTATTTTTCCTAAAAGCCCGTGGAAAAGGAACACATCTTTTCCCACTATGGTTTCACTACACTTTAAAGCAGTATTTCATGAGGTATATATATCAGCAGCAGCAGCAGGGAGCAGCCTACATGGAAGGCTAGCAGTCTCACAGAAATACTGTGCAAATATGACTTACTGCTTTCTCTTCTTTCCTGCAAGACTTGAATAACTGGCACGGCCTCATGCCTGTCAAAAGACTGCTCTGTAAATACATACTGAGCAAAAAGGAAAATATAAGTAAAATGCACATGTTCACCAAGTCTGTTTTTTTACCTTTTGAACTCTAGAACAGCTTTTTAAAGCAACCAGCTCTAAGTACAAACGACACCCTGCTGGCACTTAGCCTCCTTTCCCAAGAAACCCATTTGCAAAGTATTATTTGTTTATTTCTCTCAGGACAGAAATAAGCATTAAAAATGGGAAAGTTATTACACTTCTTAATGATAAACCAGGGGTTTAAATGAGCACAAATCTTGCTGAGGCAAAGCCTTTAAAATTATTTTAACACTCTAACGGGATCCCTTGCATGCATTTGGAACATATATGCACGTAAAGCACTGACCCAGGACATTGTCACTGCTGCTTCTATTATCATTATGACTTTGCAAGCTGTGTCTTATTAATGACCATTCAGTGCAGTGCTTTACCTATTGTAGGAACTGCTGTGTCTTCAACATGTCCCCCCTTTTTCTGAGAACCGTCCCCTAATTAATATGAAATGGCTGTGAAATAAGGTAGCACTACATGTAACAGAACAAGCCTAGAGTAGGAGATTTGCATACTGACAAGACAGTCCAGCAAAACACAGAGATACCTGTGCTACCTGAATGATCAGCAGCAACCAGCATGGGCCAAGTTTGGTACCTCCCCATGCAAAGAAGGGAGACACTGAATTACCCCTGCCTACAAAGACTCACTTCAGAGAGATGGAACGCAAGAGAAGAGAAGAATCATTGCTTTCAAGCATGCAAATATTTTTATTTGCAGACAGCCACCCAACCAATCATGCACATGGAATGCACACACAAAATTCTTCCTCCTTGCAGAAGAGAATGGAGAAGATACAACAGGCTAGCACCTAGCCTGTCCAAGACAGGAAGATAAAGGATAGTCAGCAAACACGGTCTTGCATCTGTAAACAAATGCCACAAAGCTGCGCATACACAGGCTAAACTTCATTTAGAGGTTAGATGAAGAAGTTCTGTAGCAGGTTTTGCATCCTACTTAATTCTTGCTGATTCAACTTAACTCCTCGGGTCCCCAAGGACATTGCGGTTCCCATGACTTTGTCTTTTCTCATCTCAGAAGCATATATGATGCAAACCTGTATGCATGAACAGTCTGGGCTGGACTGTGCTTTCAGAAGCACAGGCCTTTTAATCTCCTGCAGCACCCACAGTCTCCCACAGGACACCTGATGCCACTGGCACTATTAATGCAGTACCTTGCCTGAGTATGTGGCGCTTCTATGTGAAAGAACAAGTTGAAGAGGTTTCCTGGAAGTCTTAGTGTATCTGTGCAGAGATTTGTGTGCCTGGTTCCATGGAAGGAAGCAATCTGTTGCAGTACACAGACATTATGGGATCCTTATGATGTACACTTTCTCCAATCCAGATCTTTTTTTCACACAACTTTCTCAACTCTTCAAACCAAGAATTCGTAATTGACCATGCCAGCCAGAATTGCAATACTTCAGGTTTATTTCTTGTATCTTCAGGTTTTATTTGGCTCCAAATTCATCTGTCAGGCAAATAAGGATGAAAAGAAAAATAACGTGAGCTGCTTAGCAGGAAATTTTATCCATTTAAAGCATATCTTCAAATAGCTATTAAAATGCATGCTTAGCTCTTCTTTTTTTCTGCTGCACAGAAGCAGTCTCAGTGAGACAGTCACTATTGCCTATTTACAGAGCAGATTTTTTCCATTCTAATGTTTTTAATGGATGTTTCAAGTGCAGCATATAACCAGTGAGCAGTCAAATTTTGCACATATGAGAGCACTCTTACGTGTTGAAATCCCACAGCATGTTCACTGCTATGCAAGGTTCAGTTTCTAGCCTTTACCCAAACTCTGATATATTGTTTTTCACATCCACATTCTTGTCTCCATCACACAGAACACTTTCTAGTGGTCTGCACATATGAATGCTGACTGACTACCGCCTAACCCAAAACTCATGCACAATTTCAATACAAAGGCTTACACTGACCTCATGGATCAGAATTTTGACAAACAAAAAGCCTGATAATGGTTGACTCACCTGAAGAAAAACTCCCTCTGTTCAAGTTAAGGGATTTTCTTTTTTCCTAAAGCAGTTATCTCTGAGTTCAACAAAAAGAATATTAGACATTTAAAAAAACATTTCTAAAAAAATTAAAGACTATTTCTTTTAAGAGTATTTGCCCTATGTCAGAAAACATCTTTGAAGTATAACATTGCTGTTTGGAAGCATCAAATGAAACTTTTTTCTCTTAAGATAATGTCTTTTTTTTACAATAAATTGAGCCTTTTGAAGATGGTCAATATTGTTGGAATATCTTCCTATAATGATAATCAGTGACCCATCATGCTAGCCAATTTTACTGAAAGTCTCAAAATGTGCAGGATTTACACATCTATTTGTGAGCCACTAGCTTAACGAGGTGTCAGGCTAATAGAGGCCACAAGTACTCCTCTGACCATCTACAAATCATTTCTCCTAAGAAAATGAAATAAATGAAAAAGGCTGATTGCATAGCCAACCAGGTCTTGAGAATAGAGGAACCCATAAAAGCATGAATATTTACTACAGTAACCTGAACAATGGAGTGCTTTTACTATCTAGTAATGTGACAGTAGTTGGGAAAACTATTCTTGCTCCATTTACTAGTTATAGTCAGACAGAGACTCCTGGCTGTAACAGGAACTATCAAACAGATTTGATTTGCTGGTTTTTTGCTTCTAGGCATTGTGAAAAGTTGTTTTTCTGCCTCCCTTGTTGCCATGAGTACCTAATGTAGGAGCAGTTCTCAGAAACAACAGGTGCAACTCGTACATTTTGATTCTTCTGACTGTTACAGGTGAATCTTCTTTTATTGGAATCAGCAAGACCACCACTGACTGAAAAATATTCTAATTAATTTGTGTTACAGTGACCTTTCTCATTTTTATGTTCACTGCAGTTTAGGAAAAAATACTCAGAAATTCAGTAATAAACATTTTCTGAATTTAAAATGTAAATAATTATTGAAAAAATGTTGAAAAAAATGTTGAAAAAAAGGGCTACAGTTGAGATCTTTAAGAAAAAAAAAAAACAAACTGGAATCAAATTAGCAGTTGTGCTCATGTAGAGTCTCATTCCATAATGAATTAAGAGGTTTTGACTTCCAGAGAGAACATGGCATAAATGACCTCTTCCTATATGTCTAGTTCTGTTTATTGGTAACGACTGACTCATTGGTTCTGCTTGACCTCCCTTATTCCATTAAAATTTTAAGTGCTTATTATTTCAGCTCATTTTTTTTTTTTACCAGCTGTATTTTTCTTGAAATGTGTGTCAGTAGCATACCCATACTGTACCTCAATATCTTATTCAAAAACACTGTACTGACATTCACAAATAATGCACTTCTATGGAAATCTGTTCCACTCCATGTGGCTATGCTAGCAGAAGTTTTTCTGTTTGCATTTCTTTTAGCACAGATCAAGTCATTCTTCTTAAAAGGAACCATAGCCTTCTGTGCTAAAGTTTGATAAACACAAAGCTTGGTACAAACAGAATATTTTCAGACAACATTCATTCCTCTACTGCCCTGCAGAAATCAACCTTTGTAAATATATGAATGACCTAGAAATACAGTGAATTTCTGCCTTGCTGAAAGGCAGTGTATCAAGGCATGACTTGGTGTGGTGTGCAACTACCACGCTAGCCCACTGGAGAGAGCTTTCACTCCCTTGGAGCGCAGGTGAACAAGCCTGAATCTTGCAATCTACCACCTTCCTCTTCCAGGTATCCCACCTCTTAACTCTAGCTCTTTCCTGGGTGATGTTTTAAAAGATAAAAAAAGACATCATTTCACCATCCAGATGCTCATTCAATCTCTTCACTGCACCAGTGGAGAATATTTCTCAACATATTTCTTCTCTTCCCTCTTCTGTTTCTCCTTTTGCAGTCTAGAGCTAGGTTTCTTTCTGTTCCTTCACACTTACTACTCTTGCTGTAAACATCTTTAACCTGCCATCTAAAACAGATTGCCTCTTTTTCTCTGCCTCATCAATTCATTCTCTCTTTTCAAATCTCAGTCAAAAGCATAGATTTTCTCCTTGCCCGATATATTTTCATTTTTTTTCTTTGTGTTATCGGCTTTACGCCTGACTGCCTTAATTAACTCACTGTAGAACATCTTTACACAACTACTTCTGTAATTTGTAGTCTGCTGTATCTGCGAGGGGCATTTCAGATTATATTATTTATGACATTTTCTGTAGAACAGACCACAATTGTATTCCTGGAGTCTGCTAATAAATCAGTCTTACGTATAACAAAGTTACATCCTGAAAAGGAAGACTGTGTATCCCTGTCCACACAATAGAATTAATGAATTAACTGCTTTACAGTATAACAATTAGCTTGTCTTTCAAAATTTTCAAATAATTTTTGGATCATCTGAAGGATAGAACCCATTTAAGGTAAAAGCAACATATTTTGATCAAGTGAAATGAGTAAAACTTGATCAAGTTATGACTATGGCACTCTGCTTGTGTGTGTGAATTATGGATGTACATCGGCAGCACTATACATCTGTATTGGGTTTATGTGGCAAGGTTTTGGCAGCTGGAGGGCGACAGGGGTGGCTTCTGTGAGAAGCTGAGAGAAGCTTCCCCCTTGTCCCATAGAGCCAATGCCAGCCGGGTACAAGATGGACCCGCTGCTGGCCAAGGCTGAGCCCATCAGCCACAGTGAGAGCACCTCTGTGAGAACATATATAAGAAGTGGGAAAAAAAACCCTGAGCAACAAGCTGCAGCCAGAGAGAGGAGTGAAAATACATGAGAGAAACAACCCTGCAGACACCAAGGCCAGTGCAGAAGGAGTGGCAGGAGCTGCTCCAGGCACCGGAGCAGAGATTTCCCTGCAGCCCATGGTGAAGACCATGGTCAGGCAGCTGTGCCCCTGCAGTCCATGAGGGTAATGGTGGAAAAGATCCACCTGCAGCCTGGGGAGGACTCCACGCTGGAGCTGAAGGAGGCTGTGACCCCATGGGAAGCCCGCGGTGGAGTAGGCTGCTGGCAGGACCTGCGGACCTGTGGAGAGAGGAGCCCAGGCTGGAGCAGGTTTGCTGGCAGGACTTGTGACCCTGTGGGGGACCCACACTGGAGCAGGCTGTTCTTGAAGGACTGCACCCCATGGAAAGGACCCACTCTGGAGCAGTTCATGAAGAACTGCAGCCTGTGGGAAGGAGTCACACTGGAGAAGTTCATGGAGGACTGCCTCCCATGGGAGAGACCCCACGCTGGAGCAGGGAAGGAGTGTGAGGAGGAAGGAGCAGCAGAGATACCGTGTGATGAACTGACCGCAACCCCCATTCTCTGTCCCCCTGTGCCACTCAGGGGGAGGAGGTAGAGAAATGGGGAACAAAGTTAAGCCTGGGAAGAAGGGAGGAGTGGGAGAGGGTTTTTTTTTTTAAGATTTGGTTTTATTTCTCAATATCCTACTCTGATTTGATTGGTAATAAATTAAATTAATTTCCCCAAGTTGAGCCTGTTTTACCCATGATGGTAACTAATGAATGATCTCTCCCTGTCCACATCTTGACCCATGAATCTTTTGTTATATTTTCTCTCCACTGTCCAGCTGAGGAGGGGAGTAATAGAGCAGCGTCAGTGGTCACCTGGCATCCAGACAAGGTCAACCCACAACAACAGCTGCCCCAGCATTTTAAATTTACTGCAGGTGCAACTCCAATTCCTACCGAACACCCAACAAATTCAGAAGTGGTCTCTTTGCAGAGACAATCAAAGGACAAAAAGCATATGACAATCCAAAGCTAATGATGGAAGGCATCAGATGTGTCTGACCCTGTCCCTCAGCGAGTGGCTGGTCCTTGCTACACACTGTCAATTTCATGGCCAATGCCATTTTGTCAGTAAGTTGCACACTGTAAAAGTATCGTCCCAGAAAAAGCATTGTCCACAGATGGAGGACACAGAGATGTTCATACTGCTCTAGCCCACACTCAGATTGACATGGGGATAGAATTTTACTCGCCAGTTTCTGCATTAATTAATCCAATTTGTTTTTTTCATAGAAAGCTTAAGAATTACAAAAATTTTGGACAACTGCATTTATAGTTTACTGAGTTTAATTATGCCTGTAGCCTAGTAACTGGTAAACTAAGTACTATTCTAGGTCATACTCACTGGCAGTAATCTTTCAAGAACACATTCTCAGGGAGAGAAGCAGGAGACAGAAGATAAAGAAATCAGTTCAGGAGAAAAATAAACCAGGGCACAACATACTTATCAGAGAGGAGAAGGCCAGATGGCTGGGCAAGAAAATGCAGGAAAAAGAAGTAGACACCAATGTATGTGTGGTGTGGAGAAAGGATGCGCAGGAGAAGAAAACCTAATCAGGTCCTGAAGACCGCTGTTAATGTTTCTCAAATTGAAAAAAAAAAAAAATCTCGCTACTTATCTTGCTTAGATAAATAAGATAGATATGCTTTAGATAAGGCTTTTAGATAAGCTTTTTAGAAATGCCTTAGATAAAAGAGATAAAAGTATTTATTTGTCTTCTAGTCTTGGTTTACCACATCACCCATTGCTGTGGTAGATACATGGGTGCCATGAGTCTGTGACAGGAAATATCCATTCTATTAACATGTGGTCGATAACCTGAAAATGCGAGAGGCCCTACTTTATGAATACATGGTGTGTAACATTACTCAACTCAGCAGTAACAAAAACATCCCTGTGTTATCAACACTGTTTTCAGCACAAATTCAGAACATGGCCCCATACTAGCTACTATGAAGAAAATTTAACTCTATCCCAGCGCAAACCAGCACAGCGGTGTTTTGTACTACGTAACTCAAAGCGTATGCAGGGCTGATTACAGCAAAAGCAAAAACAATTGCAGCTGTGGGCTGACAGAAAGCGTGCCTATGACTGGGAGAGAACCCTATTTGACAACTGAGAGGAGCTTGTCTTAATGTGCTTTGCTCATTTTATTTTAAAGACAATGTTTATTGTCATCGAAACACAGAAGAATTATGTTTCTACAATCTGCAAATGAATAATCCTCAGGGA
>NW_010118144.1:19229-24876 GCF_000699245.1 Pterocles gutturalis
CCACAGCCCTGTCCTTCCGAATAAATTCGAGCACATTTTTTTTCCTAACTACTCTGTTCATCAGAAAAAGGAAAAAAAAAATGTGGACGGGCATGAACCACTGAGCTGTAGTAAATGAAGTGGGAAACTCTGTTCTGTAAAAAGTGAAATTCTCTGGCTCTCCATGGTCTTCCTGAGCAGCCATTCCTCAGGACCCAATCTGATCTCTAAAAGGTCTTTTAATTTATAAATTTCCCACCCTTAAAGGAGGTAGCCTCCCTGACCCCTCCTCACAGCTTCCATGGTGATTCTTGGCCATCAACCTACCTAAAATATGGACTTTAAACACTGGTTTGCCTGTAGCAATACTCCATATTTTGTCTACTTTTATTTGAATAATTAATCTTCAAGACCTAACAAACTTTCACTGATGGCTTTCTGCAAGGCATAAAAATTTCTCCTGGAATTCTCAGCTGTAATATACTCACTTAATGCTCAGAACACAAAATGGAGTTTGTAATTTAATACAGATTCAAAATAGCAAAGAGACGTCACATTTGTAGATCGAGATTTCCTGAGCTGCCAGAAGAACTCTGAGGCAAAGTTATGCAGCTTTGCTACAAAGTCGATATTGGAAATGTTCTTAGACTTAAATCCTGGGATTTCGCTTTAATTTTTTATTTTTATAGGAATTATGTGTATTCTCTGGGAGTATCTTTACCCTGAAGTATTCTCTTTTATGGAAGAATGACTAAGACACTGATAAGAGCCATTACAATCATCAGAGTTTAACACAGATATGTACATGTTCACATAAATAATTAGGTTCAGAACAGGTCTTCTAGATGAGGACTCTATATTTGCAGCTGCAAAATGCTCACACCATGTTTCTACTGCTTGTGTTTGGTTCTAATTTAAAGTTGTCTTAATTCAGTGGCATCAATTACCATTTCCAGTGACATAATTTTTAATTCATGTGTTCAAAATAATAATTTTTGCTTGTCATTTCAGTTCCATGCCCCCATCTGCCCCTACAAGCATGATTCAGCATCCCTGATGGGAGCGGTGTGGCTCACAGAGGCTATCTATCGACACGACATTCTGGATGCTGACAAATGTGCACTGTTCGGTGGCTGGAAGAGCTCAATCCAGAGATAAGACATACCACTACACAGGATCACCTCTAATTAAGACCCAGAAGAGTCACTTTTTATCATTCACACCATCATGCATTTTTTCCTCTGCTTGCAATTTTATCATGTTAGAACACAACACATCATATGCCAGCAGGCATTTCAGGGTAGTTTGGTTTATTTGGATGAAACACGTGTTTATGAAGAGAGCTGGAACTTTTTAGAAAGGAACTTGTTTTTCATGGCTTTGTTTCCAGAATGCAAAACAATTACGTGATTGTCGAATTTTCTGCAGGCAACCAGTTATGTATTGTTGACAGTCCCGGCTTTTGGAACCTATACAATGGCTACAGAGGTTGGAAAATGATGAACGCTTTTCTCTCACTTTCCTCTCTGCCCTTAAGAATGGTTCCAAATACATTTTAGATTAGGGAAAGTTGTTGGTTACAGACTACTTTTTTCAAGCACTCTCTTCATCTTGTCTAATGAACTTCTTTCTGATATCCATGCTGTGAATGGCAAATGAGATGCAAGCTTTCTCTCCATCTCCTTATGGAAGGGACTAGAACAGAATGTAAGAACAGGAAAGCAAGCATATCGACAAAGACGGTAGAGATTTCCACACAGGAAAACAAAACTGATATGGGAGGGCATCAGCCCATGGTCCTCCAAATATCCAATCATTGACACAAGCAGGAAGTCAAAAACAGGGAATGCAAGAAATCTTGTAAAGTTTAGACCAGAAGGTACTTTGGAAATATCATTTCACTTCCTCAGATCTTTTACTGGCTGAGAATTTTCTGCTTCATGACTTGTAGCCATTCATACTTGGGTCATGGCAATAAATGAGTGAATGCAGAGCAGGCAGAGAATGCCCCTGTCCTCAAGACGGATGTATTAAATAGCACTTCTAACAGAATGGGGGAAGAAAGTGATGAAAGAGCAGTAAAGGAGAAATATTCTAACATGATCCTAGTCCTATAGCAATGGGTCATACCAAGTGCATGTTTCTATACGTGTTATACAATCACAAATTCCTAGCCACTGGAAAAAAATTATGGAGATTCTTGAATACTCCTTCAGAATAGTACAGTATCCATTTCCCATATTTTCAGACAGACCTTCAGACTCTCCATCTCAGCATAACAATTTCCCAGAAACAGAGGGAGGAGGGGTGGTAACAGTCTGCAGCACAGAAATTAAATTCTGGAAGTACTACTATTACTGAGATAAAGGGATAGCGATGTAATGTAAACAAACAATTTCTAAGAGTTTTGAAAGCAAGTTCCCATCTGTTCTGGATACACAAAAATGCTACGAAAGGGACTATGATTTACAGAATAAATGGCAGTACTATTAACCTCAATTTAACAGGAGAAAGAAAACTGCTATACATGTCAAATACCATAGCATTATATAAATGATCTACAAAGAGCAGAAAATCAAGACACAGAAATAAGCTGGTACGAGTTATTCCACAAGGAAGCTGGGGCCAGAAGCCCACATATACAGGTAGGCCTAATACACTTTGTCAAACCAGTGTTGAAACATACTCTGTGGTAAATAAAATACAATATTTCTCCAAATTTTTCACATCTTCTGAAAAAAAACCAACTTTAAAATAAACAATATAGTAATGATTCTGTCAATAATCCATATTCACTCTATAGCAGCTTCTGTGAATCACGTTTCTCACTCACAAATGCAGAATGGCTGCGTGGGAACACAGGTCCTCTGCAGCTGGGCTGTCTGAGTAGTGCAGCATTTGTAACAGCACTTAGATGATTTGGGAGCACAAGTCCACCTCAAAGTCATAGCACAGACAAAAGCATTTAATCCACCATCACAGATGCAGGGTTCCTTTTCTAAACGGATTGGTGATGAGAGCAGCTGGTATTACAGACATCAGAAAGAGTTACTTCGTTCTGCCAGTTGAGAGGAAAGAACATTTTCCAGTTCTTCAGCAGAAATGCACTTGCTTAAGTCATTACGATGAAATAGGTCTTACCCTCAGGAAACTAGACTGCCTTCAGGGATGTGCATTTGGCCTGTTTCATAGAGGTGGCTATTTTCCTGCAATTGCCTAGGAAGGGGAAAGAAAGAGGCTTTGATGAACTAGATAGAACCACAAATATTATGGACTCATTTACTGAATAAAGTTTCCTATTACACATGAAAAAAAAAATGTCTTTTCTTTATTAAATAATTATTTTCCTCTTAATGCAACTGTTGCAATTTTTCTGTTGATTTCTGTTACTACAGGGTAACTGGTGTTGAATTTAACTGGTTTCCCAAAGGATATTCCTTGGAAGGCTATACAAAAACCTTCAAAGGGCGCAAAGGGCATTTGTACATGGGGAAAAACTGGAAACACAATGCTGCTAGAATACAAAGGTTATATTTGCTCATCAATGACAAGTAGAGGTTTTGCAGCAATGTAGCTCATCTGGTAGGACAGAGGTTTAATTAGGTACCATCTCCACATGGATAAAAGTTACAGTCAAAGCTACAAAAATAATGACTTTAAAAGAGCAAGCACTTGGAACTGTTTCTGCAGAGGTGTGGGGCTGTTTTTGTAAGTATTTAAAAGATTATTTTTTTTAAATAAATGCTACCCAGCGTTGTGACAGCCTCCACCATGTGTTAGAAACTGGTAATACTGGTGACCTGCATCAGCATACAAGGCTCTCCAGAGTGTCTGACACAGTCCCAAGTACATTTTAAGTGCCATGAGGAATCACATAGAAGGTGGTTGGGATACTTTCATCTAAAAATGGGGAGCATCTTCTTTAAGAAAAAATTTAATCTACAAATTAGTTTATTTGGTTTGAAGTGAATACTACGAAAAAAATGCAGTTGCTCAAGTCTCCTTTTCCACCATATCCTTGCCCTTACTGAGGCACCTTTACAGTAATAAGAGATCCTGACCTCAGGGGCTGCTGATCAGTGCCATGAAAGCCAGTTGGAGGCCAGGAACTAGCAGTGTTCTCCAGGGGTTGATACTGGACCCAGTCCTGTTCAACATCTCCATTAGTGATCTGGATGATGTGTCAGAGAGTACCCTCAGCAAATTTGCTGATGACACCAAACTGGGAGGAGTGGCTCATACACCAGAGGGTTGTGCTGCCATGAAGAGGGACCTAGGCAGGCTGGAGTAATGAGCCGAGGAGGAACCTCATGAAGTTCAAGAAGGGGAAGTGCCAAGTCCTGCACTTGGGAAGGAACAACCCCATGCACTAGTATATGCTGGGGGACAATCAGTTGGAGAACACCTTGGCAGAAAAGGACATAGATGTTCTGGTGGACGCCAAGTTGACCATAAGCCAGCAATGTGCCCTTGTGGTGAAGGAGGCTGATGGTATCCTGGGCTGCATTAGGCAAAGCATTGCCAGCAAGTCAAAGGAGGTGATCTTTCCCCTCTGCTCAGCTCTGGTGAGGCCACACCTGGAGTGCTGGGTCCAGTTCTGGGCTCCCTGGTACAAGGGAGATACGGATGTACTGGAGAGAGTCCAGTGAAGGGCCACAAAGATGATGAAGGGACTGGAGCATCTCTCCTATGAGGAATGGCTGAGAGAGCTGGGACTGTTCAGCCTGGAGAAGAGAAGGTTCATGGGAGATCCTATAAATGTGCAAAGATATCTGAAGGAAGGGCATAAAGAAGACAAAGACAGCCTCTTTTCAGTGATAGTGATGCCTGGTGACAGGACCAGAGGAAACGGGCACAAACTGAAACACGGATGTTCCCTCTGAATATCAGGAAACATTTTTTCACTGTGAGAGTGACTGAGCACAGGCACAGGTTGCCAGTGAAGCTGTGGACTCACCCTTCTTGGAGATATTCAAAAGCTGTCTTGACATGGTCCTGTACAAGTGGCTCTACGTGGCCCTACTTGAGCAGAGGGTTTGGAGCAGATGACCTTCAGATGTCCCTGCCAACCTCAACTATTCTGTGATTTGGTGATTCTGTATTTATCGCTTGCCAGGACAGGTTGTTACTATCTTTGTCTCCATAGGTGATTTCCACTCACACCAGAATACTCTTATCTTTGTTATGACAGTGCCATATACAAGACTTCCAACTCCTAAATTATTTCAGTTGCCATGTTTACTGCCACTACAGACACCATATTTGAATCATCGGCTTGATCAGCAAATTAGCAATGTGCTTTCAGAACCCTACTTATTTAAACACATGTTGCTTTTAATCCTAATGTGCAAGAATTTGTTGAAAAACAAATACTGGATTTTCATTAGGTTACTATATTTCATCTTAAATTATGTTTCTTTAGAGAGACGTCCAGCATCCCAATGAACAATAACAGATGTGACTGTTTTGGCTAAGCACAAGTCACCAGATAAATACAAATTCCTAGAGGATGCTTTCACCATAACAAGCTTTGTGTTGTTTAACAGCAGATTATCACTGTCAGTAAGAGGCTGCTGCAAACTGCCTGTTAAATCTTTTGACACGGAGGATACATACACAGGTGCTGAGTGTTGAACAACTTCATAGAATCACAGAATCACAGAATGTT
>NW_010118145.1:0-16903 GCF_000699245.1 Pterocles gutturalis
TCCTTTCCAACCTTAATGATTCTATGACTGAATTCTATGATTCTATGATTGAATTCTATGATTCTACACTTTGGGTCTCAGTCACAAACCTAAGATCGAATCCCAGGTTAGGAATTGGGCTGTGCTCCCTCACAGCTTCTCCAGCACCTGTGGACAGCAGAGAAGCTGAAAGACCTTGGGCTGTCCTGGCAACAACTATAAACATCACTGCTATCAGCTTTCTTCTTAGAATGAATCCAAAACAGAGCCCCTTCCTAGCTTCTGTGAAGAAAGCTAACTCTGTCTCAGCTTAACCCAGGACAGGAGGATGGAGGTTTCCGAAGTGTATAAATACTTGTAGATAGAGTCTTATGAAGTACTTTAAAATACCCAAGTAGACAAGATCTACTCAATTTTTTTGAGAACCTGTCTCAAAGTCTCTACTTTTAAAAGAAAAACAATGAACAATTTGATACAAGAGATACAAAAGGAGAAAGAATTATTTTTATAAAAGCTTAAGTTGAGAAAAGCACCTGAAACACATGCTTAATTTCAGTGAAATTTCTCAAACACTTAAAAATAATGCTGCATGTTTTACTTGGCTTTTTATTTTTCTGTGGTGAATTGTCCCCTTTCAATAAGTTATTTGCAGAACTCCTTGGACTGACAAAATGCAAACAAAAGGTTTTGAGTGTTTTTCAAGAGCAAAAATCAACCCCATTCAAGAGATCTCAATTTTAGTTCTATTCATTTTAACCTGATTTAGCAAAGAAATATGTAAAAGTAGTAGCCATGTCACTGGTAAAAATTTAGAAAGAAGCAAGAAAACAAGGATAGTCTCTAAGGACAGAATTGCAAGAGAAAGAAATGCTAAAGCAAAACGTTACATGAAATGTGGTTAATCTTGAAAATATTCCAATTATTTTATTATGACACTATGAGACCATACTGATAAATTCAATTTCATTTATTTTACTGCAATTCCATATAGGCCAAGAAGCTGTGAGGGGAAGAAAAAAAAAGCTGAGAATTTCTAGTTTACAAAAGCTAAGAAACTGAGCTATCCCAATGGCAGTAGTACATGCACTAGAATCATTTTCTACTTTAGCAGAGTGTGTGTTCTTCACTACTTTTTAAAATTCAAGTGAAATTAAAAAAAAAAATCATCCCATTTGCAATAGCAAAGGAAATGTTGTAGTACCTTTACAAACTGTTAAGATTTATGAGCGGTTTCTTCAGCCAGGCTTTTCAGATGTAGTACAGCAACTGAGGAGAAAAACTGAAAGCTCTTGATTTTATATGGATTCTGGAGAATCCCAGCTTCTAAATTAGTAAGCTTTCTGGAATCTTTCTTAATTAAGCATATTTAAAAGACATTTTGGGAATCCAACTGTCTTGGTGAAAAAATGTCCTTTTAATAGTAATAAATAACCTTTCAATAATAAGTAATAGCCACCGCTTAACTATATTCTGTTTTGTGTGAGATATTCAAGGTACTTCAACAAATGGAAGAGAACACATGATATGTGCTCTTGTTCCTGCCTGCCACAGATAATTGTGCTGTCATTCCTGGAACTTTTTTTGTATCACATTGCACAATATGAAAAAAATTGTGTGATTATATATGTATTATTATTAGCCTCAAACACATTCTCAAATACAAAGTACTCTCCCAGAATAGGCAAAGCTATGTTTTTCCATTGAAATTATTCTTATTCAGTTGAGTGTGATGTGATGTGATAAATGAGTGCCAGATCAGAGACAGGAAACTAGAAAGAATATACATAACCAAATAAGATCAAACAACTTCACACAAAGAATGTTCAGAATTTCACTTCCAATTGCAAGTTCAACAATTGAACTTAACTGGCAAGTGATAGAGTTTAGACTTTTACGATTAAACAACCAGCTATTGCCCAAAGTATTCTTTGTGAGATTCATAAAAAGGCAGAACTTTGGACATGACTTTTTTAAACACTTAAGATAAAAAAAAAACCTAGCCTTTGCAAATAAGCTGATCGTTAAATAACAAAACAAACAAACAAAAAAACCAACAAACTTTAAACCTCACAGAATATCAAGATTGACAATTTACCCTATTCTTCTATATAGTCAGCAAATAAACTGAAGCAAATTCATCAGTAAGGTATAGAAATACATTTTCCAAACTGCTGAAATTAAATTAAGAGGAAACAAAATCAGTAGCCATCCCATTAAAGGATAGAATTACTAGATGCCTAGATAAATATGGTTTACTTCATAAGAGTCAACTTTACTTTTCTAAACAAAGATCCAGCTTTACAAATGTTTTAGAATTTTTTGAAGGAGTCAACAAACATATTCATAACTTTGTCCATTTGCAATAATCTGTCTGTATTTCCTAGGGGCTTTTTGACAAAGTCCCTCCCACAACTTCTTGACAAAGGGTATTGTGAATACAAGAAGTTCAAATGGGTTCAAGGGAGGATTTGCTAAGTACTTGGAAGACAGATCTACTGAGGTTTATTAAGTAGGCAAATCATACCAGGGACAGGAAATGCCCTGCACTGGATAGAGTTGGAGGCCACACAGTTATAAGGGTGAAGTAGTAGCCATATTTGCACTGTTTTTACACTTCCGCTTCCAAACACTGTCAGAGACAGAATCTGGCTCTTTATAGGCCCACAGCCTGAAGCAATGTGGACCTTTCTATAGTTTTGTGTTCCTAAGTAGGGATCTGTTATACTTCATCAACAGCTCTGACTGTGTGGCATTGGTGTGCCCCCAAAAGTAACCAACAGTGATGTTAACAGTGGAATACCAGCACACTTTTCCCTTTAGAGCAGACTAACTGCAGTAATACAGGTATAGACTGTGTTTATAAGGAGGAACAAGTAGGCATTTTGGTTTGCTTCTAAGTTCAGTACATAGCCAGGTCTGTGATTTAAGTTGTTTAAAGATGATAGTCTTTTACCTCTCTGAAGTTACTGCACTTAAATACAAGTATCAAAGAATCCTGGTTTTCAGTGGATTCGTTTTTGCTGGCTGAGTGACTTTCCACTAAAGTGAGCTAAGGTATGTAAGAAGCAATATTTCCATGAATGAATTAGAGAAAAGTTACTTTTTTTTTTTTTTTTTTTTTTTTTCCTTTTCAGAGTAGGGAGAGAGAAAAAACCACTGAATAGGTATAATAAAATACTCTCCTTCCTTATCAACATCACTGAAGTCATACATCTAAACCAATGATGGGCACACTACTAAATCTCTAAATTAGCTGTATTAAAGTAATGATGGAAGCGTATCCCAACATTCACCTGCCAAATAATGCCCCCCTGCCTTTATATACTCTAGTGCACTAGTTAGAAATGAAGAAAAACTCCAGTTGACCTACACCTATGAGTATATTGATTGATACTTTGGTCAACAAGCCAGAAGTCATCTGTATTCTGACGCACCAGGAAGATGCTGCCACTGTGGCTAAGCCCACCAGAACACACTGCCTTCTCACTGCCAGGACCAAAAATACAAAAAAGCCACTGCTGTATAAGCTTGCTGCAAGAATCTTGTTGGGTTTCTGCTCCTTTATCAAGTTTGCAGTAAGTTCAAGAACTCCCAAAGAAAAAAGGTGGTGAAATAAATGACAAGTAAAGTGGGTACAGAAAACTAACAAATGCAAATGAAGCCTGGGTTTACTGACTTGGAGTCTCCTTCTCTGGAGACATTCAAAGCCCACCTGGATGCGTTCCTGTGTGATCTGATCTAGGTGTTCCTGCTCCGGCAGGGGGATTGGACTAGATGATCTTTTGAGGTCCCTTCCAATCTCTAACATTCTGTGATTCTGTGATTCTGTGATTCTGTAAAGATGAGTTCAATATCTTTTTTAAAAAATGCCATTGGATTTCTCTCCCTGAAAATTGATGATAGGAAAATGGCAGGGATCTTGAGATCTCAGACAGTACTCTTATAGCCCAGGATGTTTTTTTCCCCTCACTTGAAATCAAGATACAGAAGGGTTGCCTAGCAAATGCTGCAAATCTCCCCGAAATTTGGGAGAATTTATGTTTTACTTGGAAAAAGTACAGTATTTGTTAACACAGTGGTTTTGTCTGTATGTTGCTTCATATTCTGGTGCCGCTATGTATCCATGCATGGATAAAAAAATTATTCAGCAGATGGGTATTTCACTTTTTTGCTACTATCCGCATTGCATGTTTAGCCTCTGTGTGCTATATGCTGTTGCTGGAGCTTGTAATTGCCTATAAGACTGATAGTATATTGTTCTGCCTAATGAAATGTAAAATTGGCTGTTAGAATAAACAAAAGAAAAAAGTTAAATCATTAAAAAGAAGGATGTTGACTGCAGGCCTTTGTTTCAGACTGCGAGAAAACCATACCCTTCATTATGACTTCTTTCATTACAGTGGTTGCCTGGTGGCAACTTAAGTCGTAAAAATACCCAGAGACTTTTGAGGTACAAACACAAAACAGGAAAAAATGAGTTCTCTAAACTGAAATTTTCTCAAACTAGTCTCTCTCATTGATGTCTTTATTAGAGAGTGATCATGATTTATGGAATCATAGAATGGTTTGGGTTGGAAGACACCTTAAAGATCACCAAGTTCCAACAACCCTGCCATGGACAGGGACACCCTCCACTAGACCAGGTTGCTCAAAGCCTCATCCAGCCTGGCCTTGAACACTTCCAGGGTTGGGGCATCCACAGCTTCTCTGGAAAACCTGTTCCAGTGCCTCACCACCCTCACAGTAAAGAATTTCTTCCTAATATCTAATCTAGATCTACCCTCTTTCAGCCATTACCCCTCATCCTGTCACTACACTCTCTGATCAAGAGTGCCTCCTCACCTCTCCTGCAGGCTCCCTTCAGGTACTTGAAGGCTGATAGTAGGTCCCCCTGGAGACTTCTCTTCTCCAGGCTGAACAACCCCAACTCTCTCAGAGTGTCCTCATGTGGGAGATGTTCCACAGTCATCTTTGTGGCCCTCTGTACGTGCTTCAACAGGTCCGTGTCCTTTTCATGTTGAGAGCCCCAGAGCTGGATGCAGTACTGCAGGTGGGGTCTTACCAGAGCGGAGCAGAGGGGGAGAATCACCTCCCTCGACCTGCTGGTTACACTTTTTTTGGCACAGCTCAGGACACATTTGTCTTTCTGGGCTGCAAGTGCACATTGCTGGGCCATGTTAAGCTTCTCATTAACCTGTCAAAGTTGCTCTGGATAGCATCCCTTCCCTCCAGTGTGTCGACAGCACCACATTTTTTTCTGTCATGTAAGTTTCAAGGCTTTTTCACTGGACAACATTAGCTGAACAACTTTCCAAATTCAGCTGATACTGCTTAGAGTGAAATCACCAAAATAACATAAACATATTTAGGACCAAGATACTCAGCTAGTTTAAATCAGCTGTTACCAACTACAAGTTTTCATTAACTAAAGACCAGACCACACACACACTAGTGTTATTTCTACATTTAGCTTCCACTTCCTGTGTCAGTTTGAGGCCTCAGTAGAGAGGCTAAAGCTGAGGTATTATACATTGTAGTTTATAAATGGGGTATTTAGCAAAACAACAGAAAGACTTTACTAGTGAATCTCTGGAAGACATAGAATTAACTGTTGAATAAATGCTATTTAAATTCAAAGAGTACCACTTGTTTTTTTCTCCCACCTCTCTTACTGATGCTATTTTTTCATCTTCTTATGCAGCAAAGTAGCTTTCTAAATACAATCATAGAATCATAGAATGGCTTGGATTGGAAAGGACCTTAAAGATCATCGAGTTCCAACCCCCCTTCCATGGGCAGGGACACTTCCCACTAGACCAGGTTGCTCAAAGCCTCATCCAGCCTGGCCTTGAACACCTCCAGGGATGGGGCACCCACAGCTCCTCTGGGCAACCTGTTCCAGTGCCTCACCACCCTCACAGTGAAAAATTTCTTATTTCGGAACTAAAAAATTTTGTTCCTAAATATGCGGGTAAGGACAGATAAGGGCTGGAGAATTTGCAGCAATGTTCAGACACCTAAGTCATTTCATTCTGATACCTCAGAGCCAAAGAATATCTCACCAGGTGTCTATCTGTATCATTAGGTGTGTAAAAAATATTGAAAGGCAGGTCCCCAGAGAAAAACTCATCATTCTTTCAGAATCCTTCTTTACATACAGAAATATAATGTGATTAATCTGTAAGATTCAATTCTTGGGCAGCTTAAAGAAACCCATTTTGTCGTGTGATGAGTTGCTGCATTTCACCAGGTAAACAATAGCATCTGGAGTCATGTTCCAGCTCTGGCTTGCAACCATGTGAACAAATCCAGGCAAGGTAGATAAATGAGCTAGAGTAAGAAAGCAGTTAAAACTGCGTGATAAATTAATAAGTTTGCTCATCCTGCAATTCAACAGTTATCACATAATTACTACTTGTACTATACACCTTCATAAATACATGCTTCTCTCCATGCCTCTCTGTATTGGCTTTGTGCCAACTGATGTTTGTTAGCATAGGTTTCAGCTAGGTTGTGAAGTGGGTGTTAATCAGAACTGTTTGCTTATATATTTTTCAGCATTTTCACCTATGCCAATCTCTTTTTCTTCCTTGTTTTAACTGACCATCTGTTTTCCACGAATGGATTCTTCATGCAATTCAGTAGCTTATGTCTTGTGTCTGAGCAGCACAATTCTACCCATAAAAGCAAAATTATGTAATAGGACTCAGTTCTGGGGTAGTAAAACTCTAATACGGTGGTTTCTCAAAAAAAAAACCCAACCAACCAACCAAACAAACAAACACATAATCTTAGTCATCTCCTTAAGTCTAATTTTAATTTTCCTTGTATCAGCTGAAGAAGATAGAATTTTATTAGAAACTAGATGCAGGAAGATAGAAAATCTTCACTTATTTCAGTCATTCTCAGCTTCACCTATGGAATTTGGGGGAAGGGATTGAGGGATGACAGGAAAAACAGGAAAATACTTTCAATTTGACCAGATATGAAAACATGACTGAAGTGTTGATTTGATTCAAATTACTGTACTCAAAGTCATATATTAAATGTTTAGATAATTCCTTCAGATAGCTGCATTGTAGGAGAGGGAGTAGAAAAATGTGTTGCAAGGACAGTGTGTGTCTCATCTGACTGAGATCTGTACGATGCTAAAAGACATCCAATCCTTCCTACACAGTATTATGCTACAGCTTTATGTTTAGAAGCAATTTTTGATTAAGATGATTAACATTTCAGTTTCACACATTTATCATGTAAAATCCTCTGAAACATATTTTCCTTACTGAAGATCCTTACTCTCTCTACTCTTGGAAACTACCTAAAAAAACGTGGAACTTTTAGTGGAATAAGTGATAATTTTTAATACTTCTAATACAGGTCTTCAGCCAAAATTTTCTACTTACCCTGTGATCCATTTCAGGCATCAACTGAAGTCAAAATCAAAGCAGTTTTTTTTTTTTTTTTTGCTTCAAATTACCAACTTTATTATGAGCATGAGAGAAGAAACAATCTGGCAATATCGTTAATGAACAATGTATGCCTAGGAAGAATGAAGCATGGCCTGAGGCATCCTCTAGTCTTTGAAGCATTGTGGATACCTAGATTTTTCTTTTTAAGTGCCCAAAATCACTTCATACGGCAAGCCAGATAGTGTTTCAGGGTTCGTTACAGCCTCAAATTGCTTCTACTGGTAGTGATCTGCAGAACCTCCCTTCATTCTGTATTATAGTGGAGTTATAGGTTTGGTCTTCATTCCAAAAGGATACTTTTCATTTTAGAATAAAGTTTCTAATGCCAATGTTGTTCTTAATAATCCACTGCACATCAGTTTATTTTCCAGGACAGAATAAGAAAATCATTTCTGACCAGCTGCAATGTAAACAGACCAGACCCTTGACAATGATAAAGGAAAATAAAGCCATGGCAGATTCCATGTGTAGGTCACAGTAGACCAAGTACTTTTTCCTTTTCTTTTGTTGCCTTGCCTTACGTCTTGTAAAATGTACTTCAACATTTCCTCCAGCCTATACAGGCTATTAAGAAAGACTAGCTTACAGTGTAGGTCAGCCTAGTAAAAACTACTCTTGAATAACCTTGTGTCTGTGTTCTTCAGTGCATAACTGTGAATGCCAATACTTTATTACTATGTTTTACTGCTGCCAGTTGAAAAATGGAAACTGTACGGGTAGGGGGTGAAGAACACAATAAAAGCTCAGAAAAATATAAAGGGTACCAATGTGGATACTACTGTAATTTGGATCTGAGGGACATGATAAATGCAGATAGATCTGAACTCTTTCAAAATATGTAAACATCCTCCTTTTGTAAAGATTTGTAAGTTTAAGCAATTTTTTTTTATCTGCTTCTGGAATGAACCTCTTGAAACAGCCACTTTAAAGATCTCAACAATCTGCCTTTAAAGGGGATAGGATATAGCTGCTTGAAAGACTACCGACAAAATATGTTACTGTTTGAATTAATTTGTAAGTATACAGAAGAACTGTAAACCATACAAAAAATAATCAAACACAAATAACAGCCTAACCACGTCTGTGTACAATTACAAAGGAGACTTGATTCCAGAGTTTAGGCCTAAACTCTTTTGGAACTTAGAGAGTCTGAAACATACATCACAACATGGATCATGATCTGCCACAACTCGAAGAATTAAAGTTACATAAGGCAAACAAAGTTTTGAATTTGATTCCAAATGAAAGAGTCCTGTATGCCTGCATATTGTTTTCCATTAAATAAAAAGAGTAACACATTTTTCAGAGTAATCAAATTGTATATTTCTTCCAGTAAATTGATAACTACTGTATGTGAACACACAAACACAAAGGTGCAATTTTCACTACAGTGCACTACTGTAATACCGTGATTAAAGTTGATAAAGGTAGTTTTTACCACTATTGCGTTCATATCATAAGTTGCATATAATCTATTTGTCCATTTCTTGGTTCACAATGTAGCATTTTTAATTTCATTTCAGTGTAGAGTGGCTAGGATTTTACTACAGGGTTTAGGTTCCTTCTTTCCACACAGATGTTATGTGAAGTCCATATGTAACCCTGGCTGAACTATTTCTATGTCAACAAAATGATGTAAAATACTAGTGTTAACAACAATGCATGCCTCTACAAATATTCACATCTTAGCCATTATGAGTATTTACAATATGCTCTACAAAATTGCAGAAAAAATAATAATTGACAAATTAAATAATTTCATATGAAACAATAGTATTGTATATAGTCTAGAAAGCACAGCACTAAGGTCACAATGCTGGTATGAAGTGTCACATACCATCATTATGTGGGCCTTGGTGAAACTTCTCTCCCAATGCAGTCTGGAAGTTTCCCAGTCTTCCATACCTCCTCTCTACATGTAATCACAAGGGTCTTGAGAATACTAGTTGGAGTGTTACCCAGGGCTCTCTGAGTAGACTCATAAGCAATGTCCATGCAAGCAATTTCCATTCAGTAGAGAACCAAATAATACAAAAATTATAAAATCTAACCTACAACATCTGTTTTCAAGGGTATTCCAAAAAGTAAACTGCAGAATTAAGGCAATTAATATGACAGCTAAATTTTGATTCTTTCTGAACCAAACTATCAGATAATTTCAGTGAATTTAGAAAGTGCAGCTGCCTTTGGTAAATAAATTCATAAGAAACAGCAGAGGATTTCATTCAGTGCAGATGTCACAGAAAATGAATGAATGTTAGATGAGTTATTGAGAGAAAGAGCAAGTTTGAAATGGTTATCTTATTGTGCCTGTTTCCCTCTACTCCTTTTGTGTTTTGTTTTTTTCTTAATAAGAACCGAGCCTTAGCTATGGGTCACCTTGGATGGCTACCAAGAAATATCTCGTCCCAAAGAAAAATATGGTTCTCTAACCTGTCAGTGTGAAAGTGATTGACAGTGTGGTTTCATCTGTTAGAGAAACAATAGGAGTCTCTATACAAAAAATAGTAACAGATAAGAAATCAGTATTTGATCCCTGAAATGTTGACAAGATCTAGAGAGGCAACAGGTATAAAAAGTTCCATCCCTTCTTCAACAACTACAATATCATTTCCATTATTTCTCCAGGCTCTCATTCTGAATTCAAAGCAATTTATCTGAAGTTCAGACACTGTCAGTGTGATTTAGTTTCAGTTTTATGGAAACTGTAGGCCTCTAATAAGTATGCTCCTTTCATTGATTTTGCTCCCCTTCAGCTGCTGCTGTAAATGTAATTGAAATTTTTGGGTTTTTCCCCTGGCCTAACTTTTTTTTTTTTTTTCTTCACTGACAGAAGAGCAATGAGAGCAGTGTCCTATCAGTTTTATATACCCTATTAATAAGAAATAGTTTCTCCTAGAAATGGACTTCCATAATAACTATTATGACATTCATATTAAAAGATCACCTAATTTTGCAGACACAATTTTACATATCTTCAGTTTTTCATAAGTAGCCCGATGAACAAACAGAATCTGAATATTACATGTAAGGTTTATGCACATTTGATTGGATGTTATAATCTACTTATACAGTCTTTCACTCTTACTCTAACTAATAATTTCAAAAGTATCTCAAACTGTCATTTTAGCAGTACAACACTGTTTTCTGCCATCTTGGTATATAGGTTCATTGATATATATGGGTGTATCTATGCTTTGCGCACCAGTGTACAGACAGCACGCAGGACAAGATATCCCCATATATAGATGGTAAGAGAATGAAAAGTCTTGCCTAGCAAGAGCTTAAATGAAATAAATGAATTATGTACTTAGTTCTGAAAACGGTCAGGTCACTTATTTCTAGAGAAGTTGACCCAGGCCATTTCCTGAGAAAGGCTTTGTTTTCAACACTGGCAAACCTCACAGGGTGCTCAGTGACACAAGCCGTGTAATGGGACATCACCATCACATAGGGGCTGTTTACAGGGACAGAAAGTTTTAGCTAGAACCAATCCTGTGAACAACTTAAAAAACCTCACTCAAATATATCTCAAACGCAAATTAAACAGGTATCTGGTGAACAGAGCAGAGTCACTGGTTGAGATGTTGGTACTGGCAACCTAAGCAGCTATGCAAACAGACTAACACATTCAGGGCATAGCTACAGACCTTTTGTGTGATGTTCCAATACAAGACGTAAGTAATGAAATGAGAAATAGAGTCCTCAATGGTAGAGTTATCTTGCACTCATATGCAGGCAATCTTTAGCTACGCAGCAAACATAGCACTGATGAATTCAAACGAACACAAAGGCTGCAGAATGAACTATAAGCCTATAGTCAGAATAATGAAACAGTAAAGAAATTCAAAGTATTTCTTTTCCCTGCCTGATTCACCTCTGTCCAGTTGTTATCTTGTTCATCTATAGCTGAATGTAGCTGAGCTAGCAAAAAAAATGTAACCAAGGCTCCACACCACATTGCAGACTGTAACCTGCACTCAGGTTTGTTGGAAGTATCCAACCACACTCTCAAAGAATCAATTAATAAAACAGCAGGGAGGGGAGAGCCTTTTCTATGTCTGCTTTCTGCAATCACTGTGGATTTGGATGTATCAAGCATTTTTACTGTCCTTCCAGGAAAAAAAAACATATTTACAGTACCTGGAAGGCTTGGTAAGGAGAATGTTATGTGGGTCTGAGTGACAAGTGTAAACAGCAGCACAGGTACTGTTTTCTCAGCCACAAATTGAGGTTTCACAGAGAATGATTCAGAGCATAAGCATCTCTGGTACTGGTGATATTTTTTGAATCCATCTTAGCGTGTGAGTAGATATTCAGACCCCTTTAAGCAAAAGGTCCTACTTCCAGAGCATCCTTGGCAAGTCCCTTGTGTATTACCATACCCACAAGTTCTGATGGCAGACATGAGCTTGGGACAGACAAAGAGGGGCTGAGGAACCTGCCTGGGCTCCACTGTGGTTTGAGAGAGTTGACCAAAGGAAGCATCCCTGGTTGCTAGCATGGGGCAAGGCAAGGAATGCATTCCCTTTAGCACAGAGGAGCACTGAGCCCTGGTGTGAGACTTTGGATAGCCCAGTCAATGCTGCTTAAAAACTGACTAAACCTAGTATTGTGCTGTAACATTATATTGCATTCTCTACACAGCTATCTATTATGCACATCAGGCACTGCTATTACATAGCACAATTACTTAAGCAAGTGATTCAGTATAACGCTATGATAAATGGAGATGCACGGTAGTAGTTCTGTCAAATACAGAAAACCAAAAACTGTTCCCATCAAAATCTTAAAAAAGCACTGAACAGCCTCCACAAAATGATAAAATGTCGTATACTAATACTCATACATTGCTCCTGTTTCTAAATTAGTAGTGGGTCTGTGGATTTTCTTTCCATCAGTAGGGGCTTAATATACGGATTTCATTCTGTCTCTCTTTGGGTGCTGCAGTTAATTACAGACCTCACAGTGTGAGGATGTAACTCTGGCGCTTCAGTCTCTGCTTCCCAGGGAGAGGAGGTTATCCTTAACACAGGGAAGCTGACAATCCAGTCTGTTATTAGCCAAACCCCGGACGTCTGCGGTTTGAAAATCATAATCCTTGGATGCACGGAATCAAAGTGATAGCACATGGAGTTGCAGTGCCAGCTACATTTCATTTGCACGATAGCTTCCAAGACCCCTGCAAAAATGAACATATTACAAATGAGTAAATAATCACCTCAAAATGTGTTTGGGAAAGAAAATTTATCCAGCAAATATTTTAACACAGATTAGTTAATGGTCCCTTTAGTGTGGATCTTTGCTTTAATGGATATTAATCCTTTTTGATGTCTTCTTTCCAAATCTGATGAGAAAAAGACAGTGAATCAGCAGATTAGACTCTGAGAGAACCAGTGACTGGAGATAATAACTTTCAGAGCACACACAATAGGGGCTGTGGTTTCCTCCAGAAGTGGAAAGCGAGTGTGATCCTCTTCCTCTTTGGTCTGCCTTTGTTCACGTCCCTCTTTCTCATTTTCCTTCCTTAATCTCAGAATATCCTGTCTTGTCTGCTGCCCTGAAGGTTTGCTTAATATAGTAGTAAAAAGCTGTGAATGTGTTTTAAGAGAGTCAGAATAACAAATGTTTAAAGCTGTGCTGGGGACAAAGTTGCAAACAATCAGCACTGATATTTATTTAAATCATTGTATTTAGTTTGAAGGTGAAACAAAATAAGATTCTAAAAACATCCTCTAATCGAATGTATATTTAGGTCCTGGCCCTGCATGGCGATCAGTGTTGTCTGATAGCAGCCCTCTTTCCTAGGCATTGAAATACAGTTTATTTAACCTTTTGTATGACTGGGCTTTTGATTCCAACACACTAAGGGGTAAATCCATCTAAGGAGTAAATCTGGTGTAGGATGGGTCATTGCAGTAACACATAATGGGGATTTAACCTCCCAGGCTGCAAGGAGAATGCATAGAAAGCACACAGGATCATCCACAGAGCTCACATCTCCAGTGCAGAGGGACAAAGGAATGCAGATAAAGATAGATAATTTGAATCTGCTGGCCCTCAGAAAAAGAAAGAATATTCCTTCTTGTTGGAGAGGAACACTGGCAGCAAAATACACCACCGTCACTTATAGTTAATTTCTATCTCATGAGAAGTCCCCGCCCTGGCGTCATTTTTCTCAAAGTAACAGACCCTGCAGACCACCAAACATCTCATTTACATGCATCACTAACACAACACCAGCCTCCAGGATATAAAACAAGGCAAAGCCATAGACAAACTCAGACTGCTTTGAAAACAGAAAGGGAAGCAAAATGAGAGGCATGTTTCACATGCTTTTGGGTTTGTTCCCTTTTTTTTTTTTTTTTTTTTTTTGTTTCATTAGCTGTCCAGCTCAGACGTACTCTGGACAGTAATTCTGAAATACAAGCTACTCACTACAAATAAAATAAAATGTAAAATACAGAAATAAAGGAGTATCGCCTTCTTGGGATCCTCTGAAAACCGCCTGACCCTTAAGGACAAAGGAGGAGAGGTCACTAAAAAGCACCACCACCTATGCCTGCCAAAAAATTGCCCAAAGCACTCAGATCAATGGAACCTCAAGCAGACATATTGCCTGACGGATCCTTCCACAATGCTCTATGTAATGAAATTACGTCTTTCAGTATTTCCTAGAAGTTTGGAGGACACCAGAAGCAAAAGTTTCTTTATCAAAATAAAAACAAGGTGTGAAATGCATTTTGCTTCACAGTTCAATATGAAAACAATGAATAAATTGCACTGCTTTCATTTTAGGTTTCATTCTATTAAGTTTGTATTGCATCAATATATCTTTATAATCTTAGTGTAATGCTAGCTGTTATGATATCTGTAATACTAATTAAATGCCATGGGCTATGCTGGGTTCAGTGTATCACAAAATGCTGCACTTTCATATCAAATTACTGTCTTAGTATCTGATTCCCACTGTACTTAATGTATATGCTTAGCAATCCATTGCTGGAAACAAATTGATTCATCAATTAATTATCCTCACTAGTTCAATGAAAACATTAAATAGAAATCTCATTTACTGAACAGTAATAAATTCAAATCTATAGATTCAGCTAGTCTTCTAACTCATCTGAGGTGTATTTAGGTAAAGATAAAAACAGCAAAGATCTCATAAAGCAGCTTTCTTATACAGTTAAAAAAATACACAAAACCTTCTGTTCTTTCTGGAAATTGATCCTAATATACGCTCTAATTATACTCAGGTGTAAATAATGGTAAGATAATGGACATGAATAAAAGAGCAACAGAAGTGCAAAATTAATCAAAATCACACCTGTGGTAACTGTTGCTGATTCTCCTGGCTAGAAAACAGACATTTGTTGCATAATTATAAGGATCAGTTATGCTGATTCAGCTGAACACATAGAAGAAATGGCTTCTGCTTTCTTCCCCTACCTACTTACCTTATCTTACTTGTTCCCTCCTTCCATCAGTAGTTTCCTTAATTCCCTCATTTACATAGTTTATGTAAACATACTCAACTTACATTTAGTTCTTCTAGATTTATGGTATTTTTTTGGTAAAAACAAACAGAACATGAAATGTATAAATAATTTAAAACATACTATTAATGTTAAATATACCAACCTGAGGAGATATCTGTCTGCAGACAGAGAGAATGAAGACATGGCTGAAGAAACACAGAGCCACAATTCAAAATTGTCAAACTGAGTTAGCCTGCAAGTTCATCTTGAATTATACGTCACCTTTGATTATGATCATTACTTTCCTTTTCAAACAGAGGTCTAGAAAGTCTATTGGGGATTATCACTGAGCTTCTTCCTAGTCTCAGTTCTACTCAGAAAGACATGTCAGATGCAGCAAGTTCCTGAACAGCTAATCTCTGGAGGCTGAACTGGTATTACCAGACATCCGGTCTGCTGTAGTATTTTTTCAGAGGGGACCCCCTGAGGGCCCTGGTTTGGGTTGGGATACTGGGCTAGGCAAATGGGAGTCTGAGGCAGATCAGGCACCGTGAGGCTCCTGCTTAACACTGGGCTCTGGCCGGCACACAGCAGCTTTCTCACCCTTCTCAAAGTACAGCAGGGCCAAATAGAAAAGAGATATTTACAGAAACCTTGAAATGTAAGAAAAAGATAATATTCATCTATAAAATATGCTAACTGATTTAATTTCTTACTATGAGTCATAGAAGTTTTTCCCCATAGAAATGTGAACAAATTTTAGTTTTTACTTCAAGTGGACACATAGCACCAAAATTTACTTTGGAGGTCATGTAAGGTTATATTTGGACAATTACAGAAAAGTGAAATTATAACCATTAGAGTTTGTGTCAAAACTATGAATTCTGTGAGCTGACCATCATTGCAATACTTACTTATATAATACTGCATGTTCACTCATAGCCAGGCACTAAATCATGATGAATGGATTTCCAGGTTTCCTAATCTGTGTTTTGAATTCCAACAACAGTCAGTATCAGAAGAGTTACACATTTGTCCAGATCTCATGGGAAATATTGTTCATCCCTGTGTAAAACTGTTTATGTTTATGCACTATAAGAATCCATATGGACAACCTTTTAAATATGGTAACAGAAAACACTGTATAGCCAAAGCTCATTAAAAAGCAGGCTGATGCCACTTTCCAAGACCAATTCAATTTATTGCAATAAAAGTCCAAGAGTATGAGCATTGCAGAGTCACCTCATAATGAAAACACATGCAAAGCACACACAATGCAATTACCTAAGTCGTGTGCTGGGCTGTAGTAGAAGTACTTAAAAGCCACAATCATTATTCTTCAGTTTTTATTAAAAGTTACTGAGGATGATGTTCATTTTTTTGTGGTTTCCAACAAAGAGACAGTAACAGATAATTTAATAACTTGTTGAAAATAATTTACTGTAACAGAAATTGCCCCAAATGGATAATGCTTTGACAGCAGTGCTTTGACCACGCACGCAGAGCGCAAGCAGCCTGTGGGCGCCACCCACAACATGCTGCAGCAGCAGCAAAGGCAGCTCGCGTGGCAGGACACTGAAGTTCTGCTGGGTCCAGAAGCCTCAAAAGGCAGCCTTAGGGAGTGCTGGGAACAGGACGGGCAAACAGGGCATGGTGCATCAGGCAAGGCGTGGCACAGCAGTCAAGGCATGGCGTGGCAGTTCACACGGTTCACTCAGACAGGGTGAGAATGCAGGGCACCTCTGAGAAGGACGGAAGAACTAAAGACCAGGAAAAGCACAGACAACCTACCTGAGCCTCCAATCAGAATGGTAGGCACTGGTCTTAGAGCAAAGGCTGCAGCTCCGGCTGAGGGGTCTGCACCATCTTCCCCTGCGATGGCCGATGCCTCCATGCAGACAGAGCTTCAGACGGCAGAGGCAACCGTACAGACCTTGGTTTGTGGGAGGTTCCTAGACTACTCTCCTGGGGTAG
>NW_010118145.1:17047-19747 GCF_000699245.1 Pterocles gutturalis
CAAAGGCAGGAGACAGAGGCTCCACAAGAAGCAGAGGATCCCCTCCCCTCTTGCCAGCAGGGTGAAGGAAGGGACCTAAGAGTAGGGGGAGGATGGAAACAGGTCCCAGCCCAGTGGGGAAGGCAAATCCCCTCCCAACCTTCCTCACCCTCCCAATTGCCTTCACGCAATAGATACGGGGCACTGGAACTAGAGGGCCAGGAAAATAAGGAGGAAGAGGAAGGTCCATCCAGGGGGTCGCCTGAGCTGAGACAATCAGCCCCACGCATTGTGACTGTCTCAGTTAAGAAAAAAAGGAGGGTAGTTGTCATAGGAGATTCCCTCTTGAGGGGAAAAGAGGGCCCAATATGTTGACCAGACCCTTTGCACAGGGAAGTCCACTGCCTCCCTGGGGCCTGGGAAACATACTGACTGAGGTGCTTAATGCCTTCTTTGCCTCAGTCTTCAACAGACAGACCAGATATCCTCAGGGTGTTCGACTCCTTGAGCTGGGAGACAGGAATGAAGACAGATATCCTCAGGATATTCAACTCCTTGAGCTGGGAGACAGGAATGAAGAGCAGAAAAACCCTCCCACAATCCAGGATGAAGCAGTTAATGACCTGCTACATCACTTGGACACACACAGGTCTATAGGGCCGGGCCAGATGGGATCCACCTGAGAGTACTGAGGGAGCTGGTGGAGGAGTTTGCCAAGCCACTCTCCATCATTTACCAACAGTCCCAGTTGACAGGGGAGGTCCCAGAAGACTGGAAACTCACCAGTGTGGTGCCCATCTACAAGAAGGGCCATAAGGAGGACCCAGGAAACTACAAGGAACCCAAGGAAGCCTGACCTCGATACCAGGGAAGTTTATGGAGCTCATCTTGAGTGCATGTACAGGACAACCAGGGCATCAAGCCCAGCCAGCATGGCTTCATGAAAGGAAGGTCATGTTTGACCAATCTGATCTCCTTCAAGGAACAGGTGACCTGCTTAGTGGATGAGTTAAAGACTGTGGGTGTCGTCTACTTGGACTTTAGCAAGGCCTTCAACACCATGACCCACACCATTCTCCTAGAAAAGCTAATGGCTCATGGCTTAGACAGGAATACTCTTTACTGGATTAAAAAAAATTGGCTGGACGGCTGAGCCCAGAGAATCGTGGTGAAAGGAATTAAGTCCCGGTAGTGGCCGGTCACCACTGGGGTTCCCCAGGGATCAGTTTTGGGGCCTGTCCTGTTTAAAATCTTGAAGATGATACCAAATTCAGCGAGTGTGTTGATTTCCTTGAGGGTAGGGGAGCCTTTGCAGAGGGATCTGGACAGGTTGGACTGATGGGCTGAAGCCAATCGTGTGAGGTTCAATAAAGCCAAGTGCCGGGTCCTACACTTTGGTCACAACAACCCCCTGCAACGCTACAGACTTGGGGGTGAGTGGCTGGAAAGCTGCCCGGCAGAGGGGGACCTAGTGGTGCTGGTCGACAGCCGGCTGAACATGAGCCAGCCGTGTGTCCAGGAGGCCAAGAAGGCCAATGGCATCCTGGCCTGCATCAGAAATAATGTGGCCAGCAGGACTAGGGAAGTGATTGTGCCCCTGTACTCGGCCCTGGTGAGGCCGCAGCTTGAATCCTGTGTTCAGTTTTGGGCCCCTTACCACAAGAAGGACATTGGGGTGCTGGAGCAGGTCCAGAGAAGGGCAATGAAGCTGGTGAAGGGTCTGGAGCACAGGTCTTATGAGGAGCAGCCGAAGGAACTGGGGTTGTTTAGTCTAGAGACAACTGCCATTGTCTTTCAAAAACTTGAAAGAAAAATAGGAAATATAGCCACCAGGTTGAAGCAGCTACGAGATCATAGAATCATTAAGGTTGGAAAAGACCTCAAGGATCATCAAATACAGCCATCAACACAACACCACCTAATCCACTAAGCCATGTCCCTAAGCACCACATCTACATGTTTCTTGAACATCTCCAGGGATGGTGACTCCACCACTTCCCTGGGCAGCCTATTCCAGTGCCTGATCACTCTTTCAGGGAAGAAATTTTTCCTAACATCTAGCCTAAACCTTCCCTGGCACAACTTGAGGCCATTTCCTCTTGTCCTATCACTTGTTACTTTAGAGAAGAGGCCAGCACCCACCTCACTACAACCTCCTTTTAGGTAGTTGTAGACAACAATAAGTTCTCCTCTCAGCCTCCTTTTCTCTAGACTAAACAACCCCAGCTCCCTCAGCCGCTCCTTGTAAGACCTGTGCTCCAGGTCTTACAGGATGTTATCCAGTAGCTTCCTACACAAGACCTAGCCAAAACCCCACTTCAATATCCGGCTCCCTGCGAACAAACAACTGTACTCTTACAGACCTGCCAACCCTTTTGGGGTTACATGGAGGTGTGAGCATCCACCTGTGCAGGCACAACTGCAAGATTAGAGGTTAGCCGGGATGCTCTGGTGAGAGGACAGTGTGTGCTACCTTGACAGCGTTTAATGAGGAAGGTACAGCCAGTCAGCATCACCAAATGGATCTTAGTTTGTTCCATGAAGTGTCATGTTACTAAAAGTCCATTCAAACAGTATTTATACTTTATTTTCTTACTTTGGAGACTGTTCTCCATACACAACATATCATTTATCAGAAGAGTAACTAAGTATTGTTGGCTTAGAGAAGCAAAGGATTGGTATTTTAGAGATGAATACATAGAATCATAGAATCATAGAATG
>NW_010118146.1:0-24101 GCF_000699245.1 Pterocles gutturalis
TTTTATATATATATAAGTGAAGCTGAGACAGCTTTCTGACAAGGGTGGGCAGTCTCCCAGATCACCAGGCTGAGCTGACTGCAGACACCTGGTTGACAGTCTTCTACTTCCTCCATCAGTGAGGAAAGGACCAGCCTTTTGCAGCTGAAGAAAAGAACAGGAGGTTTGGGGGGTGGGTAGTGGGAAACTTTTATCTCCTGTTACACAGCTGCTGCTTGGGAGAGGAAATGGGGAAGAGTGGGAATGACATTGTGAAAAAAAATCCTAAGCCTGAGAAATCCTAAGAGCAGAGAAGAATCCATGACAGATAGAAAAAGGCCAGGCAGGTACCACACAGAGCTGGAATCAGAACTGTGATCCTGTCCACATGCAGAGCAAACCCATGCCCATGGAAAGGGTGCAGTGTGTAAGTTAGGGGTCTGCCGCAGGGCAACAAGAACAACTTTGTGTCTTGGTGAGGGTAAATCCTATCTAACAGCACCAGAAGAGAACTGGACACCCCTTCCCACTTCTTCAGTTTTGGTAAGAGTGAAGCAGGAGTTTATTTCAGATTATTGATACCTTTGCTGACCTTCGTGGCATGGTCCTGTCAGAAGGTTCCTGCATCCAAGGGAGAGGAAATAATGCCTCCGTATAACTGGGGCTCCCCTTCCCTCATGGCTCTAACACACACACACAATTCACTTTTTTTAATATCCTTGTCACCAAACCCTGTGCTCACATCTGGCTTACGTGGGTGCCTCTCTGCCCTTCCAGGGTGACCTGAGAAATGAGCAAAGGCATCTGCTCAATTTACAGGTGTCCCAGCCAACAGCCCATCCCTCCTAGACAAATCTGCTTCCTACTTACCCTCCATCCCTGCCCAGTTCCTGGCTCTGCTCAGCCGCCTGCCTCCTGGAGATGATACAGCCATGTGCACATGGCTGGGAGAGGAACAAATCTATAGGTGGGAGAGGGCTAAGGCCCAGCACGGAGGGGCAACCAGCTCTCACAGCAGGAGGGGGAAGTAGAGTGAGGAGGAGGCAGCACAGGGGCTATTGCAGCATCTGTTATTGAACTCACTGCTTAGAGTACACAATGGGGAATTATCAAGCAGTGCAGTTTTTCAGTTCTTTTATTACAAATCAGTTAGTTTTCTTCCTTCATGTGTAACAAATGCCGAGGGTCCACACTCTATTCCCCAACACAATGCCGGGGGAAGAGGGGAGGAAAGGAAAGAGGTAATAAAATGGTAGCACTTTCCAGAAAATATGCAACAGATGGAAGAGAAAAGCCTAAGAGAAAAGCATAATTAAACAGGCATCCTAAACACAATCCGTTTCTGCAAATGCAAAAACCTCAGGCAACACAAATCCTGTTACTCTGGCTATTACCACTACTTATCAAGCTCTCATATCACATATTATATAAGGGGAATCTGTTTGCATAGTCTGCCCATCCTGTCCAGCCAAAAAGCCACAAGCGCTTGCAGATTAGGAAATAAATGTTAGCATTTCCTGTCCCTTTCAATGTCACCCAGGGACAACCTCTCAACAGGAGTGTACAAGACCCTGACTCAGCCACTTGGAAAATGTGCTGCCTCCAGAAGACTGCTAAGGGGTTACTGGTGCCCATGTCATCTATCACATTCGTTAGGTGTCTTCATAGTTTTGTACTGTCCTTTTGGACCCAAATATTTGCAAACATTATGTTTGATATTGGGTTCTATCCAGCTGTGGATATAATGCTTTCCAGCTGGCAGGCATCCCAATAGGAGGTTTTGGAGTAGACCTGCATGTGTTTGTATATGTATAACATATGGCAGGTTTGGGAGAAGAGCATTGCACATTATTAACAAGAACACTCTAGCTTATTCATCATCAAGGTTAACACTGACAAGATGAGACTATTTAGATGTTATGTGTTGGAAAACAGGGGGGGGAAAGTGTCATTATCTTGCAAAGGACTTGTAACTTTCCCCTGTGTGCTGCGTTTTGCCCTCAGCCCAAGCTGCAGCATGTCCACCTCTGGGAGCTTGGGGATAAGTGAAGAAATCCCTGCTGAGGGTTACCACAATGAGGTCGCGGGCCTTCATGCATTGATAGAAAAATACACAACTGATAATAATTCTTACATACTGTAACAAGTTTTTCATGTTGCAACTTGTCAGGCATTACAACTAGCAGCTTGGCCCCCCACGGTACATAAACAACTTGGTCCTGCACAGTGTGGTGGCCTTTTTCCTCATTTCTTTCAGTGTACAGCAACTAAAATATTTTAGTCTTGCTAGTGTTATCTTTAAAATAAACAATCTAGCATGTTCTTACTGTTATGGTTTTGTACAACACTGCTCTCATAAGCCTTCGTTGTGTTATGCCACCACTGCGTGTCACTATTAAGACAGAACAATGAAGAAAGATGTTTTTGGGGGAGGTTTATAAAGTCCTGGTGGGGATGGACCTGGCACCATCCCCAAGGTGACAGCCACCCTACTTCTCTCAGGATATCCATACCAATGCCACAATGCCACCGGCACAGCAGACAGAGAGGAGAGGGAGTGGCCAGGAGGGGAGGATTCCTTGGGGGAACGATCCCATGCCACTGCCCAGCACAGACGGGCCACTCAGGCTTCAGCAGAGTGGGCACTAATTGGGGCAAAATTGAGCAGGCAGTCTACCTCACACACACCACATCCAAGTGTGCTTGTTCAAAAGCTGATATGTGTTACCTGACACCAGCTAGGCTGAGATGCATCCTCTCACCAATTGTTTGCATCTTTAAAGGGGAAGTGACAGCCAGAATAATGGCAAAGTACAACTTGCTGCTCAGCAAAAGAGGACCATCTCCCAAGTTACCACCACATCACAGCACGTAACCCCTGTGTGTGCTACAGCAAATTATAAAGTTATTATATCTTATTTCAAAGTCAAACATTTGGAAAAGGTGAATGTAAGAACAAAGGGAAAGGCTCATATTTATTGTGAAGCACACACACTTCCTGACAACAAAGCACCTCCCAAGTCCAACATTAGGAGCTCGTGTTGTGTTTGACCCGACAGGAAGAAGCGATACTTACACCCAGTAAAGCAGCAAAACAGATGATGACTGCCTGGAGGACCTGCCAGTCCTTGCAGAGGGCAGCCAGCCCTGGCATGAGGAACTGCCCTGCCATTTCGATGAAGCTCGCCACCATGGTGATCATGAACCGGTGCCCAGGAGGACAGAGTTCTATCCCTGAAACAGAAAGCACATGTGAACGCGTTAGCACCCTGCTAGCAAAGCAGCCACAGAGCATCTCTTTAGGAAACTTTCAGGTAGTTAATATCCTTCAAGACCTTTGGCCAAAGTTCTGTACAATTGTATAAATATTGTTTCCTCTTGTATTTAGGCTTCAGATACTCCAGCAGCTGTAGAGAAGCCCATTAGCAACTGGCTATGGCACTAACATTACAACTTCCATATGCCTACTGCACCTCCTGCAGACCTGCTGCATCCTTGTTGTCAGCTTTCCTTCCATCTCTGCCTAGAAAAGCATTTTGGGAAATTGTAAGATACTTGGTTTTTTTAAAGGGAATGTAGGGTAAAACACAATCCAAAGATTTTGGGTTGAGCCTTTTTGCAGTTCTCTAAGATGCTGCATGCCCTTCCCATCAGTTTGCTGGGAGGCAGAAGAGCGCAGCTCCCAGCAGGGTACAGCCGCCCAGCTCTTACGGGATGCCACCTGCCCACAGTTTAATATGCTATGACTCAGCCAGTTTCTAGCTGGATTTTGCTGAGTGGGTTGTTTCTGGATTTGCTTTTTGCTATCACAATAGCTAATCTTGATCAACTTTCAAACGAGCCAGCCTTCCATCTGCATTATCCTGTCCTTCATCCTTCCTTTTGCTGTGGGGCAATTTACTACCATCACTGGAATTGTCAGTTGTCTCAGCTGCCTTGTGACAAGCGTGTTAAGTAGATAAAAGCTTCCTTAAGCCCTGGCTTCTTTTTATTTAGTCCTCAGAAATTAAGATGAATTTGTCAGAATCACAGCTTTAAAACAAACAAACAAAGTCACAGAAGAAATAGCAAAAAATTTTTGACTGCCTTGGGGAAATATATTAAAACAATTTTTTGTTGCCAGTAGAATTGCAACAGAAGCTCCTATTTCATGTTTCCCATTTGCCCACTTTCACTTCTACAGATTAATAATTAAGCACAATAAACGTGCCACAAATGTTGCATAGTACTTATCTGCATGCTGATACAGAAACATAGGCTTGTAAACATCTGTTGCTCTCAGCATTGTTGCTTTTCCTTGGGATGTTTTCTATTGTGGTTTTAAATTAGAATTTAACAGTTGTTAAAACTGTAATTGAAAATCTATAAGGCAATATGAAGAGATGACAGCTGCTCCTTCATTCCCTCTCTGATCTGTAGCTTCTTCAGCATTTATAACTAACTCAGATTTAAACTAGCTGACCAAGAACTAGCTTGTAGATGAAATCTAGGATTAAGCACCATATGCAGGTTTTTCCATTTTTTTTCAGCCAATGTCAAAACTATTAATGGATTTTTGCCAATACAGAAGGAAAAATGTATCTGTTGCGAGGCAGCCCAAATTTTCATTAGCTTAACCACAAACACAGCAGCTTTGGAAAAGGAAGAGGGGAAAAAAACCTGAAAGACTCTTACTTGCTATAAAGGGCTTTTACATTTTAATTAGGAAAACAAGATTGAAACAGAGAGCTCCTTATGACATCAATATGGTTTCATTCTTACTAATGAAATATCCCAAGCCTTGGTGAATTTTTTGTTCTGTGCAAAGAGGTCATTTCTGTTTTATTTTCCTAATCTTCAAATATAAAGTGGTTCTGTTTGTTTTTCTAAGCCCTAGAGTCCCAGTTACTCACACTCCAATATTCCTTCATTAAGTACAAGGATGAGTTTTGTTGCTATAGAAACAGGAAGTCTGCATTAGATAGGTGAGGCGTTGGCATTTCAATTGCACTGCTTAGGTTAGTATCAGGTAAAAAAAAAAAAATTAACTGAGAGAACAACTTTTCTACAAAGTCAGAAAAAGGTGTCCAAATAATACAATTGTGTTTCATTAAGTCACTGGTGCATAGTATGTAACTCTGTATGCAGCAGTTTTTCATTGTATAGAGAGGAAATAGCTTCAGAGATTGTTTAGCATCTGTTTTCTTCTCTGGATTATCACACATATACGATCAAGTTTTGCCCTTTCCTCTGAAGAAGCCGGAGAACACACATACAAAATTCCCTGCTGTAGCTGGGTGAGCATGACTTTCAAGTGACATCAGCAGGTGCTCCGTGTATATGAAATATCACATCTCTGTTGAAATGTTCTACATATTTGGACAGCCTACTGACTTTCCAACATCTCTGGCATGAATTTTATATGACAAAAGACTCAGCACTGCAGTTTTTAGAAGCATCTATCAGTCAACTGCAGCACCCCTGTGCCAGCCCTCGGAGAGGCACCCTGCACCCTGGTGATGCTCACACTGGTGCCGCCATGCACTTGGGCTTGAGGTCTCTGTGGCTCAAACAATTTCTACTGAGTTCACATGACAAAGTACTGACTCAGATAAAATCACTGCAAGACAGAAATCACCTTTATTCACCTGTGGCAAATCCAGCAAGAAAGCTCCAGTTCCTCCCTTCAGTGAAATTTTCTGCCTCAACAACTTTGTGGAGCATGGAGAGTGAGGTAAACCCTTGTCATACACACAAACCGTGGAAATTACCATCAGTACCAAACACTCCCAGATACATCTGTTTGCTCTACTTGGAAAATTTGTGTGGGCAAAGAGACAGCCACAGAAAGGATTTTGCTTCCTTGCCCAGCATTTGTACTCTAAGCAGCACAGCCACAACAGCAGGTCCAACTCAGGTGCCTAATTTCCATAAGTCCCAGGCAAACAATTGTATGGGCAAGTGGAAACCTGTAGCAAAGCAGTCGTACAGTACTTTGGCAGTAAAATCAGATGTGCCTAGGACACGTGGGACAGACTTTCTCATTGTCAATAGACACCCAGTAACAGCGGACATTACAAGCACAGAAGTGGGATTTAGCTGGAAGGCAATGGCCTCACCACACGCGTGGTGCAGACCTGGTCCCCGTAGAAATCACAGACACGAGACACAGAATGTATGAGGCTCATTGCATGGCACATGTCTCTGTCTGGAAAACACAGAAGCAGAGTGTAGAAATCCTCCTTTTGGACTCTATCCTGTACATCTTTCCTCTACAGAAATGCACAAATCAATGTCCAGCAGCCCCACAGCCCACAAACCTGCCACAGGGAGAGCCAGTGCCCCCTACAAGGGTTTAAAACATTTTTGGGGGCTGCTTGATGCACTCAAAGTAACCACACTACTTATGTGCAAGATGCACAGAAACACATTCTGGCATGGAAAGAACAGCATTGGGGCCAGAGATGTTACTTTATGAGTCTGGATGCAGTGATTTGTACCCGAAATATTAAAACTGGTGATGAACAAAGGCAGAGTAAAAGTGTGTGTGTGTATATGAGTGTATGTGTGTGTGAGAGCAAGTGAGCAGACACCAGAAGGACTGGCACAGCATGGGTTAAAGGAATGGCACATGCCCATTGTGCCAGTCTCACCCTATCCACGATTTTATTCAAGTAACAAAATAAGGAGGAACAACCTGACTTACCCATACGGTATCAAGAAGATGAAGAACAGGATCAGAGTCATGAAATGTCAAGATTTGGGGTGGGGGGAAGGGGAGGAGCTGAAATTCACTAAGATTGCCTGAGAATTATGAAGGATGAGAAAAAACAATGAAGCAAAAAATTGTAAACATCATCAACTCCTAAAGGGTATGAAAAGCAACCTCAAACTGCTTTGTTGTTGCCTGCCAAGAACAACCTCAGGGATGTGATGTGGACCCAGCAGCTACTGCCTCTTGTCCTCTGTGTCACACAAGTGATGCTGGCCAGATCATGTGGACATACGCCTTGGTACTTGCAAGTGCATGGGTGTGAGAGCATGCATGAATGAAATCCGTGAGAGAATGAGTGTGGTTGTGCAAAACCTGCCTACTTAGAGGCTTCAGGGGAAAAAAATAAAAATAACTTTGTCCTTCTATAAGGTCTCTCACTGAGTCATTTAGAGATCCCATGGGAAATCTTTTCAAATATTAACCAAAGAAATAAGAACCACAGCAGCTATATTGTCTGTTCCTACTGACAAAGGCCAAGCTTAAGAAAAGGACTTTCAAGCCAACATTTTCTGGTATACTAACTAAGAGGATGCATTTCAGAGCATTCAGAGTAGCTCCCCCACTACTTCATGCACTGGCCTTTTTGCTTACCCTCCAGCATTGCAGCAATGGCCCTACCTGATCCCTAAGAGAGCCACATGCACCCCAAGGATGGGTCCATCATTATTCCATAGGAGCCAGCCCACAGCATGCCACCGGAGTTGGATTGGGTAAGACCTCCTGAGCAGGTCTTGAATACTGAAATATTTTTTCTTTAAACGGTATTCACTTTCCCTCCCTCCCTCCGTGTCCCCTCTGCAGCACAGTCCTTCGGGACTCTCATTAGAAGGAAGGAAAAACCTGAACAAGCCTTCACAGGGAAAAGCAGACCCATTCCACAGAGCACATGAAGCACTGGGAGGCCCTTCTGCTAGTGCATCTGTGGCTTTGCCAAAAAGCAGCTGTGTATTACCATCAGTGAATTGATTCACTACAGTTATATGGCACTGGAACTGGTGCATGCCATTTATGTCCTTTCATCTGGAAAGAGGTGTCCAATCTGGAAGAACCCAGGGAGTGGAGCAGAAAGGAAGATATTTCTTGAGACAGCTCACCAAAAAGGCTGGGATTCACAGAAAAGGACAAGGCTCCATCATGAATCTCTGTGAAGCTAGTAAAATTCAGGAATATCCCAACACTGCTGGCAGCTCAGATGGGATGGCAGAGTCTTAGAGTACAGGCCCCAAGCAGGACCAGGATACTCTTCCCACCAGCATGCCCCATAAGCTGCACGGGACACATGGATAGGCCAGGAGGGCGCACAGCTCAGCCTTCCCAGCTGCACAACTGTGAGCACTGGGACTCGTTGGGATGCAGGTGTGAGGAGGGAACAAACAGAGAGCCTCTGCAATGCCACGGGAGCTCAGCCTCACCACGTGCAGAGCTGCTCTCTTGCATGGGAGGTCACTGCCACCCCTGGGCATCAGCAGAGGCATAGTAACACCATGGGTTGGAGAGCAGGCTACCCACAGCCAGCACTGGTGACAAGGGGCATATCGATTTAGATCAGAAAGGGCAAGCAGCCTTTGCTAACAGCTTCTCCTCTCCCTGGCACTGGGATGGAAAAACCTCTGGGCTGATATCCTTGACAACAATTTTTCAGACAACCTCTTCTGAAAAGACGATGGGAAATTGAGTTAAAATAATCCAGGTATGCCACGGCCTGACATCTGCAATGGTGCCCTCTCCCCTTTCAAGCCAGCTCCTCTCTCCCACCCTCTCTGCCTGAAGCTGTGGAAGGAGCAGTCCATCTGGAGAAGACGGACACACGGACAGGTGACCAGTGAGGACTCCAGTAACACTGGGTTAACATCAGCTCATGTCACCACAGAGCATGGCCCTGCGTAGCCCACCTCCTCCAAACTCCACCAGTTGAGCTGTCATTGCCATATGAAGGGAACTGGGGCCACATCTCATCTTTTCTCACTTGGTCTTAGGCTTGCTCACTAGTAACAAATAAGTTGTTTCAGGTTTCAGAAACCTTCTCACTTGTCTTCAAAGGCTGACATTTATTTTCATAGGATATTTGCACAAGGATGAATAGCAAATACTTTTATTTAAAGGAAAAAAGAAGTTGTAAGTCATTTGCAAATAATATACCAAGAGGAAAAAGAGGTTAATTCACACTGCCTGAATAACTCTCCAGCATTCATTCACCCATTTCCAGTCCCAAAACACAAAGCAATTCTTGCACCACAGCCCAAGCGCTAACTCCATCAGGAACTACAAGCTAACTGCTTTTCGTGCCTTTGCAGTTTTCTCTCCCTGCCCAGTTTCAGTTGCTGAGCCATCAAGACTGTAATTATGCAGGAGAAAACGGCCAGGACAAAGCACATGAAGTCTGGGCAACAGCATTCCTACTCAAAAAATCCCTGAGGAGATAGTCTGATTCCAGATTCACATTCACAGTTTCACATTATATTAAAAAAAAAAATCATGACTTTTGACAGTCTCCCCCATATTACTGTACTCCCAACACGCTTAATTCCCTCCCTCTAAGGATCCATCAAGATGTTCCCCTATCCCAAAAGGGAGGAGACTCAGACTCAGATGAGTCAGACTCAGATGAACAAGACCCATGCTATCAGTTGAGAAGAAGAAAGCTCAGGCAACAGTTTTAGGTGTAAAATGCAGGATGCCAGAAATTCCTGGTGGTGGTAGCACCCTAAAGCACCAGGGCTGTGTTTGCCTCTCAGCCCCAACAGCTGCTCAGCTCAGTCAAGGATAAAACACAGGCTGCAGCCCTCAGATAGGATTTTACATTTGTATTCTGCCTTTCAACAAAGAACAAAAAGAAAGAAAAAAACATCTCAGAGCACTTAGTTTTCCAAGCTGCTCAGTATTTCCAGCATGTCCCACCACCGCTGTGCTCCCTGAGCTGACCCTTCTGGCATGACGAGCTCCGCCACTTTTGTCAGAGCAATCTTGAAGACTGCTGGGACACAACCCCAGCCCCTTATTTCCTAATTCCCACCAAGCTCTCTCAAACCTCAGGGACCTCTTCTTCTTCCAACACTCTGTGGGATTTGCTCTCTGCTGTAAACAGATCATCTTGCTGGATATTCCCAGAATAACACGTCCCCCGGGCTTGCTTGTGGCTAGCCGACTGATAAAATTGCAGAAAAAACTACTAATGACTCCCAGACAAGCCTTTAAGTTTGCAGCTGGCTGCTAGGAGAAGTAAATAAATAAAATCCATTGTATCTGCTTATATACCCAAACTTCCAGGTGGTTACTAGACACAAACTTCTAGGAGCTGCAAGCCCTGCCCATGGGCTATGTACAATTCTCATTCCAATTAGAGCTGGCTGAAACGGCCCAGGTTAAGCCTGTACTTGCTCCCAGCTGAATTCAGACACAGAGCACTTTTTCTTGACCATCTTTGCCATCACCAGAAGTAAGGGAGGAAGCACCACGTGTAAATACAGTTTGAGAACAGCAGATGAAGCAGCATGCAGACGGAAAGGTTATCACGCGCACTGCAGAGCACAGACAACAGCCAGTTGATGTAAACACAGGACAGAGACAGAATGGAAGGAAAGGAAAAATCTAATTTCCTCTCTGAAGAAATCCAATTCGCTGCTAAGCAAAGAGACCAGTAATAGACTGAACCTCCAATGGCCGAATAAGAAAAATGGGATTATTTTCCCCCAACAACATAGCAGGACAAAAGTTACTCTAAAATATACCTATGAAGAGACTTAGGTCCTCCTTCAAAGGTACTTTCCTACACATCATAGGTTTGTTGAGGGGTTCTTTTAAACACACACCAGATCACCATTTATATCCAATTAACGCTTTTAATGTCTGTCCTCTGTGCAGTGACACAACCTGAGCTGATGAAGCACCAGTCTGGCTCCAGGGCCAGCAGCCAGCAAGGCACACCTCACCAGGTATGCACTGCCACTCTTCATTTCTGACCAGCACACATATCCCATATCTACTGGATGGAGCTGTCAGATAAGTAGATATCTAACCAGAAGAGGTATCTGTCTTACCAAAACTAGAGCACGGGCGAGCTCGGCTCCTCCAGGCACAGGAGACCCAGTGCAGAGGCTGCCCAACTGCTTCAATCATGCTCTGGATCCAAGCTGGCTCCCAGGAAGTACCAGCAGCAGAGAAGGGAGCACGCATCGTTCCTCTCTTCATCTCATAGTATCTGTATTTGCTGAGTTTTACATTGCACAAGACAAACAACATCTTACAAAACAGACGGCTGACTGCGTAAGAAACCTTTAACATGCCACACTGCCTGCTGTTCACAAAGTAATAAAAACAAAGAAATGTTAAATCACATTTGTGGTACTGCAGTCGCCACCCATCCTACTTCCAGAGGAAAGTGGCAGCATCTGTGCTGCTGCGATGCAGCAGCTCTCAGCCAACACTGATTTTTGGTGACAGTTCCTGTACATGAATAACAGCATTATGAAACAAAACCAGGAAGGTGGCCCTGGAAACCTAAACAGCAGTGACAAAGAGCATAAGAAATTGGTATACAGAACACTCTAATTTCAGAATAAAGATGACTTAATTTAAATGCAATTAAAAAGTGATTAAAAAGCTTTGCCATAACATACGTCCTCATATACATTAACTGCTGTCTATAAAAAAAATTTTCTTCCACCTCCAGTCTATAGCTTCCTACCTTCTATTAACAGACTCTCAAACCATGTGTCAATATTTGTTTATTTTTGCAAAAAAACTAAGATTGCACAGAAATCTATTGGATTCTTCCTTCTTCCAAAAAGGTGGCTTGCTCTAAAGGAAATGCACAGCCACAACCACAGGAATATTTTGCAAATCAAACACCTCTGCTGTTCACAACAGCTGGCTCCTTTTCTCTTGGCAGGATCTAAATCACAACTGGCATCTTTTTGACAGGAATGAATGAGAGTAGTTGAAACAAAAAACAGTGTGAAAGGTATCAGAGGAGCTCATTTTCTTTGATGCTTCAGATGAAAGGGTTCTGCATCTGTATTTGTTAGTGAATTTTTAACAATATTGTAGCCACTTAGAATAAGAACAGAAAAGAAATTTAATAGGTGCAAATCTGCATGGCAGTCTCTTAATCAACCAAGTGTCAAATAATATTCCAACAGCAGCTATTTCTAAATCTCAGTTTGCAACCTCCACAATGACGATGGTCCTCAAAAAGGACCAGAACAAGAACCAAGGATTGAGACCAAACAAATAACAGCCTAACATCTTGTTTCAGGTTTATTAAATGTTTCCCAGCTTGCTGAGGCAATAGAGCAGTGAACAGCAGCCCCTCTCTCCCTTAGCCCTCATCCCAAATGAGATGCTCCCGCAAGTGAGAACTTTTCACCATTACTGACATGCTGTTGGACAAGTGGATAAAACTGAGCCCTGGATCTGAGCATATTCCCAGCAGAACTGCATATTGCTGACAAGAATTTGACACAGGAGCCTCGAGCTGTTCACAGCCTAGTTTACCAAGCAGAAAAGACAAGCACAGAGGAAACTTTAAAACAAAGGGCCAAGAATTGTACTTGGTGCTCCCTAGGTCTTAAAAAAGCACCGCCTGCCCTCCATGCCTGCCCTGGACTGAAGGAGGATGGCTTGTTTGAAGCACTGCACACCACAGGCACAACCCCAGGAAAGCACGTTGCACCTTTAGCTTGTGTAAACTTAATAAACAAGCCCTCCAAATGCTTACATACACAGAGTCCAGGTAAACATTTGGGTGGGTGGTTATCTCATAAATACAGCTGTAAACCCCCACACACGTATGTATAAACACATACATATATGTATGGATATCTGTGTGTATATATATGTACGTCTGTATAATTAATTGTAAAGGCAAAAGCCCCATGTACCTTTTCCTTCCCTGAACCTCTCCCCCCCTCCCCCTGATCTCAAAAGCAATCAGTGGAAATTGGGCTGGTGCTCTGAAGAGCCCCATGCCATTTCAGAGGACCTGCATTGCTCAGGTAGCATCACCAGCATCAGGGAGAGCCTGCAATGCCACAGTGCCGGCTGAAAGCACACATCAAGGGCTGGCAGATATGCAGGCGTTTTAATCAAAAGCAATTAGCAAGCATCCTTGTGAAAGGCTGTCACACATTTGGCCCCCAGGGCATCCTTGTTTTTAAAGATTTATGCCAGGCACTGTGGACAGATATTTTATGAACACCGTGAAAGTGGAGCTTGGGAGATTCAGAGCCAATAAGATGTTATATTTTGGGTGCTTTCACTGGAGAAGGAAGTGCTGCTCAAACTAAGGGGGTGACTTTTGCATTAATAGTCCTCTGTCTCCGGGATTCAGTGTCAAACCTGACACAGGTCTGGGGAAGGCAAAGGCAGGCAGACAGAATGAGAACACCCACGTGACAAGCGAGGACTGCGCTGAACAGTGCATGCACCAGAATCCGCACAAACAAGATAGCGCCTGGTTGGGTGTCCTCTAATTCTAAACCTTTGACAATACAAAAATTAAAATGAGGCTGTGGTAGTATATAGGTGGTGAGAAAACTTTTGATACAAAAGCATCCAGTGCACAGTTAGGAAGTAATATTGTTTTTCCTCTTCCATTTCCCAACAAGCTTTTGTTTTCCAAGCAACATTACCATAAAGGAGGAAAAAAAAAATATATATTCTATGGGAAAAAGGAAAGACCAGTGAAGATTTCCTTTTGGTCAACTGATTTTAAAGTGAAAAAGATATGACACCCAACCTCGGGAAAAAACCTGCTTCCCAGAGCTATTAAAGTTATTGTAATTTTAATTCAAAATTAAGTCTCAAGTTTTTAATTATAGGTTTTCATTCTTTATATTAAATACACAAACTGTATGCTGTATAGGATACCTTCCACCACTCTGCAAATGAGGAGTGGTCTGTACAGTGATCTCTGCTTGTGGCTGGTTTCTAGGTGGTTCTGCAGCAAACAGCAGAATTCAATGAGTTCAATAAGACCTGGAGCACAGGTCTTATGAGGAGCGGCTGAGGGAGCTGGGGTTGTTTAGTTTAGAGAAGAGGAGGCTGAGAGGAGACCTCATCACTCTCTACAACTACCTGAAAGGAGGGTGTAGTGAGGTGGGTGCTGACCTCTTCTCTAAAGTAACAAGTGATAGGACAAGAGGAAATGGCCTCAAGTTACACCAGGGAAGGTTTAAGCTGGATATTAGGAAAAATTTCTTCACTGAAAGAGTGATCAGGCATTGGAACAGGCTGCCCAGGGAAGTGGTGGAGTCACCATCCCTGGAGGTGTTCAAGAAACGTGTAGATGTGGTGCTTAGGGACATGGTTGAATGAGTTAGGTGGTGTGGGTTGACAGTTGGACTTGATGATCCTGAGGTCTTTTCCAACCTTAATGATTCTATGAATAAGAGTGCAGAAAACCTGCTGGGGGAAGAGCATTCCCTTTCCAGCCCTCTTCAAGCACATCTCTATTTCAAGCCCAGGTTAACTCAGGAGGGCAGCACCTGTAGGTGAGTGCAACAGAACATCCCTCACATGCTGCTGTCACATATGTAGTTATAATTGCCAAAGCTAAACATTCCTTAAATTTTGTCCTTGCTATCTTTACAAATACCACCTGTTAAAAGTTTTTCCCCTGTAGTACTGGAATTCCTTGAATTGGTAAAACCTGGAGGGTGAAGGGCAATAAAAGGGCAACTGGCATTACAATGTCTCCAGCATCTCATCTTTCCATGTAAATTGCTGTGCTAAGGATGTCCATGCAATACCAAACCAGACCACCCAAAAACATTCACTGGGACTCCAAATTTTCCCAGGATCATCCCTGAAAAATGGGTGAGTTTGTTCAAGAGTATCTCACAAGGATAAAATATATCCTGATAAAACTATGGTAAGAGCTAAATATTTCTGCTGAATGGATGGAAAACCTCCTATTGCTTTGCAATAACTTTGAAAAAGAGAAAGCTCATGTTTTTTAATATCCTCCCTCTGTAGAGGTTGGCAAGCAGGCTGGGAATACACCGATCACCCCAAGGAGGACCCATCCTCCCACAGAGGATGCTTGCTTTTTTCCAGAGAAAGACCTCTTTCAAGAAAACTCCTGCCACGTATGGAGAGTTCAAAGATGGCAACACTCACTGATTTGTTTCAAATAAAACCAGAACTAATTGCTGAGCTAATTAATAACATGACATTAAAAGGAAACCAAGCTCCTTGGAAAGAATCCAGCTGCAGTTCATGGAAGACTATTTCACTTGTTCTGATTACAGTGTTAGTAAACTTTGTACGCATCACAGCTACAGCTAAAGTTGTGAAGATACATGTTCACACCCATCCCTTGGGAAAGGAATGACTGCCAACCTTTTCCTATGAATTCCTAAGTATTTTTCTGTGTGATTCTCTGCGTTTCAAATGGAAGTTCCTATCAAGTGGTGCTTCACTGTATCTGTGATTGTACAAAGTCAAAGACAAGACCTGTGGGTAGAGGTAATGCTGTCTAGGAGACCAGCTGGCAGAGCCTGGTGTAGACCTCACCTTGCCTAGGTACGGCCAAGCCATGCTTTTAGGGTCAGAGGATTTTTGGGAGGTTGTCTCACCAATAAGTTCTGCTACTTACTTTGAAGACAAATGCACACAGCAAGCAGTTTCTCCATTCAGATAACAATATTTTTGTTTGTGCAGCAATAGACTGCTTAAAGTACATAAATGACAACATGACTTCTAGAGGCTGCTCCTATGCATGCAATGCCAGAGTTGCATGGTGTGCGCTGTTAGATTTCCCATGCTCAGGGAGCAGTTTCAGGTACATCAGAAAAACCTCCTATATTTACCACCCTTTTGCAGTAAGAGAAATGTGTAGGGGGGTGGGAGAGGAAGAAAAGTGGCAGAAAGGAGATGGTGTCTGGGGTGGGGTAGGTGAGAAATAAACTATAGACTGTCCCCAGCTCATCATATTCCATTTCCTTCCCACACTGAGCTATGAGTAAATCGCTCTGTTGCTTGACACAACAGAAATAATTCAGTCACGGTTTCCAAATTTTCCTTTGGGTCTTCTTGCAGAGCCAATAAGGAGATAAGAGAGAAGGGGCTGAAGTGGAAAGGTACAAGAGCCGAGCTCAGTTTTCAGAGCAAACACCAATTTGCTTCATAACTGCATCCAACCACTTAAAGGAATGTGGTAAACCAGACAATTTCCATCCACGACAAAAATGTTGGGTGATGGGAGGAAAAAGGCTCTGTGGCTGATCCTGCCTTTCCTAGTGTGACAAAGGGTCCTTGGAACCCTCACACTGTGCTCGGACACCAGCATGTCCCCAGGGCAGGTCCCAGCAAGCCTGGGCACACTGCACGTACATGTCCCCTCCAGCACAAGAGCCACAGAAATGTCTCAGGGACCTGGCTGTCTCCCAGCCCAGGTAACCACACATCCAACAGAAGATGACACATGCTCCCTGATGCCAGAGCAGCACCAGGCACGTACTGCGAGCACGTGGCTCAGGGGGAGAGCATCCCCAGGGAAGGGGGGCAGAGCCCTTCCCCAGACCACTCACACTGCAAACCTACAAGTTATTGTCTCAAAAACACATGGGAACAAAGAGGTACTGATTCAAATGTATAATTTAAGTTGCACAGTCCAATTAGGAAAACCACCTTGTACCTAACATCCAGATTTTACCAAGTTACCAACTAAAGGGCTACATCCAAAAGGCATTCTGGTTTACATGGGAACTAAGCATAACTAAATCTGTAAGAGCTGTTCTTACTGAAAAAAAGTGAAGATGTAATTTGAAAAAGTAAAATTAATGTCTGCTTGCAGTTATATATGTTTACAGAAGCAGAGAAAATGCAAACTGCTCCTCTGTCTTGCTGAGTGATGTTTCTAATCAAAATTTGAAGAAAAAAAATTAAAGACATTTTAAAGTGCTGTAAACCCTTCAGCTATGAAAGACATGCAGAGAATGCTGCCAAAGAACAGTCATATTTATTATACTGAACTCTGATGTTTGCTCAACAAAGGATAAAGCTCAGAGGGCTATATAATTGGGATGCATACGGATTCTGAGCCAAGGGCAAAAACAAATAAGTAAACAAGGAGGAGTAACACAAGTGAGTGACAAAAATATATAAATCAAGAACAAAAGTGTTCAGAACTACAGGTCCTAAAGAATAAAATAAAATAAATTACAAGTTACAAACCAAAAAACTTACATCAAGTATCTAGGAGGAATAGGCATATTACGCCATTTAGTAAACGGAGTAAGAAAACCATCCTTATTATTTTTCTTTTTAGTTTTCAGTATTCAAAGTGCAGTCTTAAAGGGTAAATATTTTTATAGTCTCCTTCAGGTTTGACTGAGGGATTGACGGAACTTCACAGAATCACAGAATGTTAGAGATTGGAAGGGACCTCGAAAGATCATCTAGTCCAATCCCCCTGCCGGAGCAGGAACACCTAGATCAGATCACACAGGAACGCATCCAGGCGGGCTTTGAATGTCTCCAGAGAAGGAGATTCCACAACCTCTTCTTCTGAGTGATGAGATTCAAGGATCGCAGATTTGAGCAAAAGAAATTATGTCTGCGGGTCCCACCTGGAGAGCCTGCCCCGGGGGTGACTGCTGTTCCCTTGAGCTCTACCTACGCTCCCCACCAGTGACCAGCTGGACCCTCAGAGAATGGCCCTACATGGGGCTGTCAGGAACTGGACAGCAAGCAGGTCTCTTTACAAATCCCTGCACATTTGCACAAGACTTCCAGACACAGGGAAGGTTTAATGACAGTTTTCTCATCTAAAAAAAGGGCCAGAGATGGAAATCTGGAAAACTCTGAATTGAGGCTGGAGCCACTGGGCACTGGGGCTGCTCCAGGTGGCTCCCGAGCAATAGGCAGACATACTTGCCGTGGGTGAGAAAGGGGCTTGCACAGGCAAGTGCCCTCCTGCAGCACTGCCCGCCTCACCGCCGAGCACCAGCCTCACTCCATGGCAAGTGTAAGCTCAGGTTTCTGAGAACAGCAGCTTCTGTTATTGTCACTGTTTCCTAATTTTAACAGGAATATGTGACTATGTGGCTGAGCTACAATAAAATACAGAAATTCTACAAAATCATCCAATAATCAACAATTGAGTTAACCCGTTTCTTCAGCCACTTCCTCATATTTATAGTTCAGCCAAATGTTTCACATGGAAGGAGGAATACCATTTCTACCAAGAGTAAGAAGAGACAGAAGTAAACAAAAAAAACCTTTTCTAAATAAACTGTCTTCCTTTCCATCTCTCACCCAAAGGAGATGAAAAGCCAGGTGTTCAAAAATGCTGGTGACACAACACCCTGACCCACTCGCAGGCGAGCAAGGCACCAGACATCTACTGCTCAGCACCCAGCCTGCCAGAGCCACAGAGGGAACGTGCTTGAAAAGAGTCATTTGGTGCTACGCTGTCCTACGGCGCTGCAATAACTCTAAACATCAAAATACCCTAGCCCCTACAATCAGCATTTCAGTGGAAAAACCTCCATTCAGGGTGAGCCAGTGCCAGAGTCATTATGTGCTGTGTTCCTCTGTCACACACAAAATCACCGTCACAACAACCACTCTTTATGTCTGTGTCCCAGCATAATACACCATTTATTTTTTTAGCACATAGAAACTCACAGCATTATTTTTCTCTTTCATTTGTCATCATGCGTTTTTATGTTGCTTGGGATATCTGTGCCTATTTACAGGCATGCCTGAATAGGTCAGAATTTGCCTGTGAAAGAAATGTGGGACTCTGCAGCCCTCATTTCAACACAGAAAACAACACCCGTCAGTTGGGGTACACAGGTAATATCTGTGAATAAACAACCAGCACTATGCTGAAGGCTGAGGTCCACTGAGCCTGGAGCGTGTGCAGTCCCCAGCATTCCAGCTCATCGCTCCCTCCCTGGAGATCAGCTGCAGGAGCAGCCCAAGTCACACAGCAATCGCCCAACTGCGTACACAGTCGCAGCACAGCAATACGGGAGAGTGCAGATACCACCAAATATCAGAATGGTAAGAGGTGCAGGGTCCTGTTATTTTGCCTGCTCTGCCTCCTGCATGCATTGCACAGAACAAGTGCACTGATGGTGAAATAGAAAGTAACCTTTTCATGAAGAAAAAAATCTCAAAGCGGCTAGACAGTTTTTGCCCATTCTTCCACTCTCCAGCAAGAGACTAGCAGCTCCCAGTGCACCCAGATGTGCTCTGTGGTATTCTAAAATTCACTCCCCTGCCCTCTGCCCCGTAATTGCATTTTCCAGCATTCACTACCTGAGGGTAAACTGCCAGTAAATACAGTTGTTGGGTACTCCAACAACAGACAAATCGACCTCTAACAGTTTCACTAGCAGTAACGGGTTTCCTTCGCCCCAAAATCCAGACAATGTACACCTGCACCTTTGCCTACCTGGAGTTAAATATATATATAGCGTTTCCCCTGAGGCGGTTTCTCTTTTAACCTGGCCAGAAGGTGTTGCTCAGATCATTTTGCATTTGCCACTGTAGGGATATAAATAACACACCCACGTGCTCACATGCATTTGATTAAAATAAACTCATCTAAAAGGCAGGTCACTTTTGAAATGATAACAAATCGATAAAGAAAGGTTGAGGATTTAAAAGCCTGAGAATTGCTGAGCTAGTTACTGTCAGGGCCACATGCTCACATGCATTTGATTAAAATAAACTAATCTAAAAGGCAGATCACTTTTGAAATGATAACAAATCGATACAGAAAGGTTAAGGATTTAAAAGTCTGAGAATTGCTGAGCTAGTTACTGTCAGGCTGCCATCTCCATCACTGTGTTGGTATCACCAACATTTCTGCATCATCACATAAACAAAAATCAAAGCCAAAGAAAATTATGACTTTTTTTTTTTTTTAAGGTGGGGCATGGAATCAAGGGAGGGATCGAGAACAACACAGAAATTAAAAAAAAAAAAATCAAACAAACACCCAGGGACAAGGCTAACCACATTAACGTATTCACTTATGACTCACAGCAAGTGATACTCAAGCTCCTAAAAGGACAAGACAAACACAGGTAGCACAGAAATGGAACAAGGCAAACCATCAGCCCCTGTCTTGCTCAGCCTCAGGCAGGCAGCATGGTTCACTAACAGCCTGGCGAGGAGATGGCTGAGCCTTGTAACTCGTGGCCTTCCTTTCAGGGAAGTCAATTTATAGACAATTTCTGAACTCTAGATACAAGAAATTGAAAATGCTGATATAGATGGAGTCTCTGGGTTTTAGGCAGTGCAGCTTGGTTTTAATATTGACCTGGCTGACCAGAGAAGACTCATCTGCAAGCAGCAAAGAAGATTAAGATCTGAAGTATGGCAGCAACTTAATTTCCAAATCCTTCTTCAAAACAGGAAAACTCCCCACGCAGTTCACCGCACAGAGGAGAGCAGGGAGCAAAAATATCCAAGTTCTGTGCAAAGAAGGAAAAGCGTAGGCATGTGAGGCTTGCACTGATTTATTACCGGCTTATCAGTAGCTAACATATAAAACTATAAAAGCAACAGCTATAAAATATTTTCTGCCTTACCAATCATTGCACATTCTTCCTTCCTAGAAGGTACAAAGATTCAAAGCTGATTTTTCAATTTGAACAAATGCCTGCACAAGCATAACAAAAAGGAAAAAAAATGTTAAAGGGGAAAAAAAAAGAAAACACCACCTGGTTTTTGGTATGCTCTCCCTCACCTACAGACAAATAACTTATCAGCTGTCCCTGCATTCAAATATAGGTCCTAAATACATAAACTCTAAGCTTCACTGTTTGGGAAACTGAATTAAAGTTGTTTGGAGAAGTATGTAAAATAAACAACAATATTCAGAATTGATGTTAATAAGGACATCTTCATGTCTAAATATTGTATATCCACACCAAGCTATTTATATCCCATTTGAAGCTCTAGGCCTAGCTATTAATTTTCATAAATCACACCAGATTCTATTGCCTATTAAAAGGATCTTCACTTTTTCTCAGTAGTCAATTATTCAATAACCTCCTAGAAAGAATCATAGAAGGCACAATTTATTTCAGGAAAGAATATTAAATTATCATTATAAAGACATCTGAATTTAATATTTCTTTATCACAGAACAGTAGGTAACGGGACACTTAACTGTCCAACATCAGAACAAGCTTCAGAAGAATTGCTTTGGACATTATTATTTTTAATATCGAAAGAGCCATATGAGCCCAGCACCTGCAAATCAACATTTTCAGCTAACTAATGTATTTCCAGCAGAAAGAGAGCCTTACATTAAAAACAGTCCTGCAATCCGTGAAACAAGTTATCCTTGATCCGACACTTCAGTTATGCTTACCGCTTGGCAACTGGCCACACTGTTTCCGCTTCAGCAAAACATGCTGAATGTTAAAGGAGCCAAAGAGACATTGATACCACTGCAAGGATCGCCATGTGTAACAGACAGGGCTTAATTAAAACAAGAGTATAACACTAAGAACGTGTTTCTCTTGATTATACCTCGCACTAACAGGTATTTCACGTTAAACAGCAGAAGGTGTCCCTGTTTCAGCCTCTTCCTTCCATGGTTTCACACATAAACCACTAAATGACTATGTGCCGCAGCAAACGCAGTCAATATTTATCCATATTTACACCACCTGGCTTGTATCGCCAAAGGATCCTAACACAGGTACTGTTTCAAAACACGCAGCAGTCTATTTCCATTTGTTCAGGGGCTGTCAGCTCCTGGGACAGGGTAGAGCAGCTTTGTAGAAATCCACAGCAGTGCTTATTCCAGTTCAAGAAAGCAGCAAATAATAATAAAAAAAAATCCTCACCCTGAAATGAGGTGGTGAATTTACCTAGGCAGGAATGTGGCTTGTAATACTCCTTCACCATGAAGTGATCTGGGTTTCTCCTTCATGTCTTGCCAGAAAGGGGGAGGGCTGAGGGAGAAGAGGGCTTTATCTCCTGGCTTTCCTGTCTTGAGCAGGGCAACTGCAACTGGCTGTGGATTTTGGAAATTATTTATAATGCTTTAGAAGAAGGGGAAACTACAAGTGCTTCAGTACTCAGTAAGTATCACAACACAGCTGACATCCATTGTAGTCACCCTCCAAAACCAGGTTAATTAAAAATATCCAGTCTCCAGAACAATACACAAGCTGGGCCTTACAAAAGCTGAAGCAAGTTTTCTAAAGTTCGGATGGTTAAAAGTTGATAGCAGAAAGGACATTATTTCATTCTGAATTTGACAGAACTAAAATATCATATTGATTAAAATCGTGGCTGAAAACAGCTAACTGCAAAATTCTCTGCAGTGTGATTAACAACTTGCACTCCCCTGTGCTACTCGCTGCTGGGACACGCACACTATTTGATCCCCTTTTCTGGAAAGTGGAGTACATTTCTTCCACTTAAGTGAACTCCTCCCTTCATGCAAATTTCTTTGCAGGGAGAACAGAGAATTATTTTGGCATTAAAGAGGTTTGTTTGTTTGTGTTTGGGTTTTTTTTTTTGTTTGTGAAATACCAAATTACCCTCAACACACTTCTTGGCAAGTAAGCAACCAAAGCACTCAATTTCTAAGTATGTGTGCAAATGTAGATGAGACAGGTAGGTCTGATTTTTGTAACACTTGAAGATAACTAGTGATATCTGCAAGTATTATGGGAGATTTTTAGATGAAGCATTTAATAAAAAAAAAATAAATCCATGGGATCATGGGAAACTCTTAAATTACAGTACCTGTATTTTCCACACATACTATTGCTTGAATTAAAATTGATCCCTATAATAAGGCATACACTGAAATGTATGAAGACCCAAAGTCCAAGACATAATATACTTTATATAGGATTAGAATAAGCAAAACTGTGGCTAAAAAATTTCTCTGCGACTGCAGCATGTTCCCCAGAAGCAGCTTGCTACAAAGTGCTGTACGAGCTCCAAATGTGTATGTCTGTGTTGGAGTGAACATAACACCCTGGAACACCAAGGGCTTATCATTTTTGGAATGAAACAAGGAGAGGAAATAGAGAAATAATTTCTTAGTACATTTACAATGCTGTCAACAAAGCAGATTTCCACATCTTGTATTAGAAAACAAAAAAATGCTAATCTGTGGTGTTACATACTTAGCACTGTGGGCCAAATCTGCTCACAATCCAAATGCACAGATCTGAGTCTTAGTAAATAATCCCCCCAAATGAGCAGCCTGACCTCCCCTCTTACCATTTTCTTCAGTGTTAGCTGTTATGTGAACACTATTCTGAAACATTTCAGTGGCCACCATCAGAGGCCTCTTCCACAGAGCCTCTTTTGCATCGGGATAGCTCTTTCAAAGAGTACAATTTTTCACTCTTAAGTCTCATAAGCACACACAGGCAAGCAATTAAAGAAGTAAGGGTTTGGAGAAGAATAATTTCTTCCTCAGGAACCAGATGGAGGATGTCTTCTGCATGGGAAATCAAAGAACACAAGTGGTGCCATGAAGGAATTAAGACATTTCTCTTCCCAAGGGGAATCCTTGGAGACACTACCCAAAATAAACATTCTGCCTGTTTCATTGGTGCAGTTCTGCTTATTTACAAAGCCAGGCAGCATGCCCGGTCTCTGTACTGAGCACAGCCTTGGAGTGAGCAAAGGGAAGCATTCCTGTTTGGAGTCACAGTCTCCCCTTCCAAAGGTGCCACATCTCAAGCACCCAGCTCCTTTTCATGGCCAAATCCTATGCACCCCAGGCATTTCTTGCTTCTGTGGCTTTTAAATGCAGTGGAGCTCCACAAAGACTTATCTACTGTCCTTTGTGCTATCTTTATTGTTTCCAGAACCTGAGAACACAGGTCTCCACTGGTCTGCAGGGTAGACCTACACTCCGATGACAGAGCTGCTTTTAAATTATAGCTAAAGCCTACTGAAATCTTAAAGTGCACTTTAAGTAAGCTGATGGTGCTATGGTGAGCTTTCACCTTGTGATTTCATTCAGAAATGACAAAAAAAAATAAATACAGGGAACTGTTAAAGAAGAAATGGAAAAAACACTTAAGACTGAGACCACTTGGGTTTCTTCCCTGAGAGAAATTAAACTCAAAAAATTTTAAAAAATCCTTATCTTTTCTTCATAAACCAGTCTTTCCTCTTCCTCCACTGGGCACACACCCACCCACCCAGATATATGCTGACCTTCATTTTTTTCCAAACTCATGACAGAGGAATTGTGCCAGCCTCCCTGCAAACACCACTTAAATATAGTTTTCCCTGATATGAAAACTACTGCACACCACCAGAGTCAGATAGGGAAACAAAGATAAATTTAGAAAGTCAAATGCATTAAAATACATTTTTGTTGTTACTCACCCCCACCCTGAAGCAACCCAGGCATTCC
>NW_010118146.1:24132-76514 GCF_000699245.1 Pterocles gutturalis
AGGGGTTGAGGGATGCTCCTTCTTACGTGACCAGCAGTTTCTGAAAGGCTTCAGTTTTAACCTGCTGACAGGTTAAGTGCACTGCAGAAATACCAGATAGCCCAAGAAAACCTCAGCTTATTTTCAGATATACCCCCTACTACTTAGCTTTTACCACCAGTTCTGCACTGCAGTACATAGGACTGGCCTTCCTTTCTAGAAAATCTGTTCAGGTGTGTTGCTTTTCATCTGGGGATAGCTCAGGTATGACAGTTACACGATTTTTATTTTAAGGAAAGGTTAATAGAAAAACAAGAGCTGCTGGGGTAGGTGGTGGGTTAGGGAGTGAGGGGGAACCCTTCAAACCCAAATCATGCTTTTCTGCACTTCTACAGCTTGAATTAAATCAGACCTATTTGAATCTTTTAATCAAATCTTTTTAATTCCACATTTGAAATCATGGTATGTTTACAGTAAATTAAATTAATTCTAAAAAAATTAAAAGTAAATTAATTCAAAACAGTGTTCAAGCAAACAATGATTTGCTGTCAAAGGTTTAAAGACAGTCAGACACTGAGCATGCTGAAACCATTGACCAATGCTCTGAAACAAGAATTTGCAGAAGGTCTAACTTAGGTTTTGACAATGACACTTTTCCCCAAATGGGCAGAAAATATTTTGTAAATTTAAGTTTGCTTAAATTAACTTATTACTAAGGGTTTTGAACTTGCCACTGAAAGCAAGCTGTGGGAGTGGGGAAGTTTCAGGATGTGGAAAGCTTACTCTTCTCTCACCTCCGGTATTCACTATGTTATCTAACATCTAAAGTCTTGAAGGATGTGGTGACTAGAAACAAAAAACAATGCTTTCTTTGTTTAATGACATTGGGTAGCTTTAAAGAACAAAACCATATTTTGGTAGACTTCTTCTATGCTCAAACAGAAGAGCATTTGAGCAAGCTTTTATTTCACTTATAATTAGTCTTTAAACAATGTTGGTGCTTTTTAATTCCATTTTCCATCCAAGTGCAGCTTGGCACAAACCACAAGGAAAAAACAACTATTAATCAGGGATGTGAGCAAGTGTATGTTGAGCTGTACAACTGCTTCAGTGAGCATGCACACACATACCTCATGTGCCCACCCAGTTCTCCAGGAAGAGTGCCAAATGAATAGGAAAACTATATTTAAAGTCAACACATTTGAATTACTACCAGCCAGTGACTACCTACTTCCCTTTCGAAAGGCATCTTGAATAATTAAGTTCTGACTTTAAGGTAGGGTTTCAGCCTTGCTGTCTGAAGGCAAGAATATAAAATCTATAGCCAAATCCTTGATGTTCTCCCCAACAAATATCTTGACTACTTTAAGATGTAATCCAAAACTGGTATTCAGAGTCAGGAGTGGGAACCACCTTGTGCACTAACTAGCAGCCCCACTGCAATTTTGTGTATTATGTGAAACACTCTACCTCCTTCAGTTCCCCCCTTTTTCACCAATTACTTCTTATCCTTCTGGCTGACAGACAAAACGTTGAAGGCTTTTATATTTTAAATCTGCTCTGTGCATCCTTCCATTGCAGATACAGGAACATTTTCTGGCTCAAAGATGTTGACAGTTGTCACCAGCCATGTTAAAAAACATCAAGAGAGGCTTTAGACCTTGCTTCATTCAGCTACCAAAGCCTTAGACTTGATGCTAAATTAAAAAAAAAATAAATTAAAAGATGCATCAACAATCAACAATGCAGTCAGGTATGCGGAAACAGTCACAGTTCTCTTACAGTAGCCAGCCAAGTCCAATGCTGGACAGGACCTTGGACAATACCATCCAAGGCAGGACAGCAGTACCCAACCTGAATGGTTACAGCTGTACTGAATAAACCTATCAACCCACATGGTTGCAGAGTGCCTCTGATCCCAAAAAAGCCATCTTAAATCCAGATTTACTTAATCATAAAACCACAACCTTAATATTCTGGCCTGTTGTAATGATATTTTGCTGTTGTTATTTTTGTTGAAACAAATAGCTGCATGGCTACGGGGTGGGAGAAGGCCAGACTTGTTATAACTTCCCAAATTTTCTAATACTAGAAAAGCTCTTCCTTAATTAATATGGGGTGAGTGGGAGTCTGTTTATTTTACTGCTTCAACACAATGTTTGGAGATACTAATGTGGTTTTGTGTGGTGGGTTTGCCTAGTAGTGAGGGAGCGGCTATAGTGAGGGCTCCCATAAGGTTTTTGCCGGGTCCTCCTGATTCTCCTCCCCATCCCACCAGAGGGGAGGAGGGAGTGAGAGGTTGTACATGATACTGGCGGGTAGCCTTAGAACCACATCAATAAGAAAGACAGTACTCAGAAACAGCAACTCTGTATGAAGCTCTTAGCCTGGATTAAAGAAAAAAATTAAAAGGCTCTTACATCTCAGATGCAAAATTAACAGCACACAACTAAAACCACAGAAAACCAAGCCAACAGGTAAAAGGCATTCATAGAGCAAATGATAGTTTTGTCAGGGAGATTAGACGAGTGTATTGAAATTCACTTTATTAAATTTAAATTCACTTGTGTGTGGTTTTGCTACCATCCCTCCCTTTAAATATATCCCTAAGCTGATTCATCCCATTTCCCAGCACAGTCTTATTGCCAGGCACGTAAATTCAGCTTGGTTTGATGATCACAACACATTCTTTTCATCCTCACATTTAATGGGAAGTCCAAAAATAAGGAAGAAATTGCATATCCTCATGAATAGCCTCTTTCCAGCCTATTCCAAAGAACAAATAAAAGGGAATCAACATGTTTGCATTCAAGTGGGTTTTGTTTTGACCTTCTGACAAGTGACAGTTTCAGATCAATGAATAAGCCAAATGCATATTGGTAAAAATCTGGAATTCAAAGATTTCTACAAACTATCCAGTTTTCTTTCCAGAAGGAGAGATATCCCAGTAGAGTCATCAGAAATCTTAAGAACAGCAATGGAAGGTGAAAGGATTTCCTTGTTCTGCTTGTCTGTGCACTACACTTAACTAAAAACTCTTCCTCTAACTGCAAATACATCTTAGTCTGAATCAACAAGCCAGAAAAGCAACAGCCCAAACTTCCCTGGGGGCCACTGGTCTGGACTTCTCCAGTACAATCCAACATAATGTCTTTGTGCACACATGAAGTCCATCACTCTTTTCTGACTGTTTCTATTCCAGATAACTTCAGAGAACTGAGACAAGCTCAAGAAGTCCTGGTCCTCCTACACAAGACCTTTCTGTGATCGAGTGTTCCCTGTTAGTGACTGGATGGAAGATGTTTTTTTCTAACTGCCTCCACATCCCTCCTCTCTGCCTGCCTCTCCTTACCCCTCAGGCAGCTGGAAGTGTGTCTTCCTCCGTACCATGTATTACAAACAAACGTCTTATGCATCAGTTTGAAGACTCTACAAGGACTTTATTTACAAAATGCAGAGACTTTCGGTTTGCAGAAACGCCTCTGTGGGAAGCAGAAGTGTCCACTCCAGACACTGCTCTACCAATAGCAACCTCTGAAACTTTTACCAAACAGTATTTTGATTTTTCTTCACAAGATCACCCTCAGTCCCTTAGCAGCAAGGCAGAAAATGCTACAGCCTTGCTTTTGCACAGGTCAACACCTACTGCTCCTAGAGTAGCCTAACAAACAGAGACTTTAAGCATATTGTAAGCAGTAGATGAGAAGCCAATGACAACATGTAGGTGTAAAGCCCATGGCACCATTTGCTCATGTGGTACCCCAGAAACACTGTATAGATAGAGGCATCATCATGACATTTCTCTGGCACCAGTACAGTATCTAAAAGGGGCTCAAAGATGGGACTGAGCTCCAGGATCTGATGGGACCGTACCACCTTCTCCATTTCAGCTCATCTTTTCAAGAACAGGAAATGAAGGGCTCTCCTATGTTTCAGAGGAGTTATGTATGAAGTATAAAGTACATAACTCACAGGAGACTCTCATTTCCCTCAGGAAAGTTCCCACTGAGAGACTGAGGCTTGGGAACAACACGGGCTCCCAACAGGCAATGGCCTTTGCTCAGAGGATGGAGATGTTCCGCTGTGACTGCCGTGCCACACCTGGCTGAAATGTGCTGCCACACTGGGATGTATTTTATCAACAGGCACCAACCACCCCCTGGCCAGCAGGCTACCTCTACCTGCATTAGTGACCAAACCTCCATCAGACCTCAAATGAGCCCAGTATCCCAAGCTCTGCCCAGCGTGAGTTTCAATAAAGCCTCCTGTGAACCAAGTCGGAACAACAACCAGCCTCAGGACTTCACACCTGTTTGTTTAACCTAAAAGGAGAGGCCACTTCCTTTCATCCCCAGGCTGTGCTACTTCTTTTATTCGTCTGCCTGTAGTGGACTCTTCTGCTCCAGGAACGGGAAATGTTTCACGTCACAGCAGTTTGTGCAGGAAGCTTCGGCATGTGAAAGCATGTCCTAGCTCTGTCAGCCATATAGTGAGGCTTGAAAGTTAGAGTTTAGTTTGCAGAGTCATTAGATCAGTCATTACCATGGCTGCATACAAGCATGTACAAGGTTTTAAGTGAAACCTTCATGGCCACCTACACAGGAGGAGGGTGTGGGTTGAGATCTTGTTTACAGGAGCATTTGATGTTACAAATGTGGAAACTTGCCAATGGCTAGCAAAGATTAAATGCCACATGAGCTTTTACTTATTTTTACTAGCTACCCTTAAAACCTGTGCAAACCCCTTCTCCTGCTCTTCAGCTGAAGCTGAGCACCCTCTGAATGTGCTGAATACGAAGCACGTTGGAGCTGCTAGGATGCTGCTGCTCTGAAACAACACATGCAGCAACTCCAGCATTCCCTGCAAGCCTGCTGACCTCTCCGATTCCAGATGCACCTCCCCTTTGATTCCTCCTTCTGACTTCCTAGATTTCAAGCCTGGTAAGAACTGGCTTCAGAGAGAAGGTTGAGGTAATGATGAGAAGCTGCGTGCCAAGTTTGTGGTCTGTTGCTGGCAGAGAGCCTTGAAAACAAAGGAGGCCAAACCAAATCCCCAGAAGGGATCCCTGATTCATCACAGTGCAAATAGTACTTGGGACATTGCCTTGTCCATAAGCTCAGCCTCCACTGCAAGTTAGGAGTTAGAAGAACACAGGCATCTTCTCCATCCCAGCTGTGCTGGTTCTCAAGTACTACTCTGCTCTCTTCCCTCCTGCCAGAGTGAACAAGCTGCCTGTAAGCAGAGCCACTAGGAAGCTTGAACCATGCCAGATCCTTCCTCCACCTTGAGGACTTTGGCTTGCTTTTGTGTGACTGGGACTGCTCAACAGGCTCAAAAGTGATGGGGCAGAGGGAAAAGGAGAAAACACTGGTGCAATGAGGAGGGTACACAGTGACTGAATGAGATACATTAGTTCATTTTCTTAGGAAAAGAGGCTGAAAACAGAATCAGTTACATGGAATGACAAGCACCTTGGCCTGGAGATACAGAAAATTTAAGGTAAAGTTGGGAAATTCAGAGTGCTGTTTTTGACTGTGGCCTGTGGTAGAAGCACGTCAAGACTTTATTCAGGATATTTTCTCCACAAGACAAGTCTCCACCTGACACAGCCACAGGAGACAAGCTACAGAGCTACTTTTAAACTACAAAGCCAGAGAAAGGATACTCCTAAAGGAAACACCCGTTACTCCTGCGGGAGCTGTCACACCTTCAAGACGAAGTGCCCTGGCCTTCTTGGCACACCAAGGTAACCTGCCAGTGTGTTTAAAATGGCTTGGTTCTGATTCACACTAACTCACACTGTCACAGATTTGAGTAAGCCACGAAACTTGCCTGAAAGAACCACATCCAGAAAGTTCAGTTTAGATCCGCACTCCCAAAATTAGCTACCAACCCATTAAAAATATCCATAATTTAAACCTTGGTGGGTGGACCAAGCAAGGGTGGACCTTCTCCTCTGATGCACACCCAGTCCTAACAATTACCATAGGCTGCTCAGGACTCTTCCCTCACATTCCCAAGGCAGCTATTTGTTTTCTAGTGTCAGATTTGGTCTTAGGAGTATAGAATCAGTTAATATAGGGAATGTATAGAAAGCCACAATAACTCAAAAGGAAAATTATTTTCCCTTCAGATCAAGTTGGTTTGATATTGCAGAAAAAAAATCTGCAGTTAGTATATGCAATATAAGATAACAGGTACTGCGGAGAAGGGAGAATGTGTTGGCAGCACAGAGCAAGAAATGACATGGGCAATTTGTCTGCCAGCAGGAAAGATTGTTTGGATTAAATAAAAGGAAGTGTTAAATGTTTGCCTGTGCCAGGAAAGCTTGACCCCTGCTTTTGAGAGAGGATATATGAATTGGTTTAACAATTTAACAAAGTTTCAATTATGCAGTACTTAGTGCCTGGAAAAAAACCTTTATACTTACTACTTACAAACTCTGCTGAATCCCTGTAAGCATATTTGCTCAACACTCTTAGCAGTGCAAACACAACACTAAGATGGATTTTTTTTCCCTCCACATCTGCATGGTTTGTTCAATACTGTCACAGACAATCAGTTCAGTCTGGCACAGGGCAAAATGAAAGCTAATAAAAATCTTCTCCCCATTCTTTCCGAAGGCTTAGAGGTATAGAAACTAGCAAACTGAATTTCATTTCAGCATCTGAGCAGAAGCTTAAAGTAAACACCTCAAAATAACACTCTGAAGGAGCAGTGCTCTTTGTAACAACAGTTCCGTGTGATGATGCCCAGAAGAGTACAGAGAATGTATGGCACATGGCAAATCCAATCCCATACCTGCATTTCTGCATCAATCCTGTCAGTGCCAGTCCTTCTATTTATACAAGTGGCTATAAGCATTTACCTTGAAGAAACAAGTGCTGCTGTACATAAATAATGAACACTTCAGTTGGAGACAGAGCCCAACCAGGGGAATCAAAATTAATAACAAGCAAAACAAAAGAAAAAAAAATTCTGGTGAACTAACATGTTTTGTCAAGTTGGCAGCCAAGCAAGCTGTCTTCTCTGCACTCCCCCCTTCCTGTCAATCATCTGATTTCACTGCAGTTGCTTTTACTTCACATATTATATGTCACTGCTCTGCTCACCAGTACATGACAATTGCTAATAAAAGAGGCATGGCAAATTAAGTTAAAGAACAGAGGCTTAGGATAAAATGTCTTGTGTAACTCAGTACGTAAGATGACAGTTTTTCACAACACCAAACACATGACAATAAGCACAAAGATAAACTTATCACAGCTACAAGCAAAAACCCCACAAACCCATAGCCAACCCACCAGCAGTGGTTTGTTCAGGAGGTTTTTCTGGGTTGTTGTGGTTTTGTGTGGTTTGGTGTTTTTTTTAAAGAGTTTTTTCCTTCTTATTTGCAATCAAATAGACTTAAGATCACAATTTTGCTGATGCCTCTCAGTTGTGATCCAGAGCTGCTTGTTCTCCCCGTACATAAAAAACTTCCAGCAGGCAGGGAATCTCGCCCCAAGCATGATGCAATTGCAGCTTTTGTGCACCTCAGCTCTATACGAAGCAATCTGCCAGTTTGTATCCAGTTGCTTCAAATGACTTGCATACTTGCCAGAGTGCACAACCTGCTGGGAGTGCAGGAGTTCATTACCTGTGTAATTTTAGACTATTGCTCAAAGGCTCCTATAATTTGAAAGACTACAAGCAGCAGACCAGGCTAGATCAACCAACTACAGAATTGTCCCAGGACACAAGACTATCTGAAAATGCAGAGGGACCAGAAAGATGTCTAAATTACACAAACACAAGGTCATCCAACCACAATCAGAGCATTCCAGAGTTGCAACAACAGGAGATGACAATGATATGTAGTTCCATATGGAGTCAGGCACATAGGACTGAATTTTTTCCCAGGGGAAGTATGACGACTCCACCCCTAATCACTGTAGGAAAAGAAATAACGTGCTTACTTCCCCAGTCTCACATGAGGTCTCTGCAGTATCTTCCAGGCTATGTATAATAATGAGAAAGACCTGTGGCTTTCACTGCAGACTCTGCATGATAGTCTTCCTCTTTGCACAAAGCCATCTAGATTTTGTTTGCACACCTATCTACATATCCCTGTTCACCCTCCTCCACTGGCATTTCTTAGGTTGAAAATCAGACTCTCTTTCAGTGTGGAAACTAAGAAACTGCCAAGAAGCATGACTGAATATAAATTAATTCATAAAAAATGAAGGAAGCTTAAAATACTATCACGACCTGAATGTTCCAAATAAAATTTTCTTATCCCTGCATCAGCATATTTTGCAGCTCTCTGTATAGCTTTCGTTTCCTGCTACTGCTTCAGATAAGCTCTGCACCATATGAGATATCAGCACCAAGAGCACACAGAACAACTTCTCAGGAAAAGACTTCTCCTGCACCTCCCCCCAACCTTCCCAAGTATATCTAGTAGAAATGCTAGTCCAAATTTTTCAGGTTTCCATTTAAGACTGAAATTCATTTTGATTCTTCAGTGAAAAGTTCTCCCTCTTTTTTTTTAAGTTGCTGTTAAAGACTTCTCAAACATTATTTAAAACAGATCAAGCAACTTCTAAATTTAGAGTTTTTCCTCAGATGATCTTCCAAAAATATTCACACACGTTTTTCTATTTGTGCCTCTGTCAAAGTTATTTGGAAAATAATTAGCTGTATCTTCTTTGTTGTGGCTGTCCGGGAGCTATATATACATGCAGAACAGCAGAAGTTTCCTGGGTCATTTCTAGTTCATTCAATTTCTCTCTCTACAAATCCAAACCCACACAATGTTTATTATTAATCAATATATGAGGGAGAGGGAAAGGGCTGGGGGGGAAAGGCACAGAAGAGCATCTTCCTTCCAAGGAATGCTTAAGTCCTCTTACATGCTGACCAACTTCAAGCATATTAACTACTATCCTGAATGCAGATGGATTTCTATTCAAGCTCTAGCTCTTTTCAGAGTTAAATCACCCTGCTGTAACATCTGAGTTTGTCATCAAGGTTAAGGCAAGACCTTCAAGTTCTTGAAAATAAAGACATTGCCTGAAGCACTACTAGTGACAAACAGAGAAAACACATTTAACAGCATTGAAAAAAGCTTGCAAGACCTGGTTGTCCAACCCAGCCTTTCCACAACGACATTAAGAAAGACCAAAAGAAAGAAGAAAGAAACTTCTTCATCACTCACCTATTCTAAAGCTCTCAACACATCATTCACCTTTGCTCTCAAATGCAGAGAGGATGTATGCAAGTGATTGTGCTCTAGCAAGAGAAGCAAGACTCCCACCTCTTTTAAAACAGTCAGAAAACAGACTTAAACCTGAGTTTGTTGAAAAAAAAGTGGAAGACAAATTTTTAAAATGCTGATGGAGACAGATTCAAGTATACATGTACTCAACAGCTGAAAACAGAGCTGATGCAAGAAGGGGATGCAGAGGAGCCTGGCATCTCAACAAAGCTAACTATAAGCATTTACAGGACAAACAGTGAGGAGAAAAACAAATGAGAAAACCTAGGGGAGTTACAAGACAACACGAGCAAAGAGATTCCAATTGCTGTTACTCATTCACCAGAATTAGGGCACTCTCTATTAACTAGAACTGCTGTTATCTATTGCTAATACAGACTAGATGCTGCTTTATTTAAGCTACTGAAAAACAAGTACAAAGGTGACGAAAGCCTGACATTGTCCTTGTGCAGGAGGTGTCGATATGCACTCAGGCAGCCAACAGTGCTGAGCTAATTAGGACTCTATGGTCTTTCCCAAAGACCCTGACTGTATTTTACCTTGTTACAGCCTGCAGCAGGGTGTGCTCAGTTTACATCTCTGCATACTCTTCCTTTAATGTTTCGATGAATAATTTAGTTCAGATGATAAACCCTTTTGTGTACTTCAGGCATTTTATCCTCAAGACTGTCAATGTGGTCCCAAAGTATTGAACTGGGAGGCACTTCAGTGAGCCGTTGACTGCTCCTCCCTCCTCCCCTCATATCTGGCCTGTTTTGTAAAAAGTAGAGTTCAGAACACTGGTTATCCCACAACCTATAGCAAGATGCAAAGGAAACTGCAAAGATGCATTGAACCACACTGGTTTAAGTCGCCATCAAGCTGAAGAACAATGGAAAGGTGAAGTGCTTTTGCCTCACTAAAAAGCACACTTGTGTTATTCGGCCTCCCAAAATCCCTGCACACATCAGAAAGTTTGCATGAGGCACACGCAGGAAGGCTGAGGAGGTTCACAAGAGGCTCAGCTCTGCTGGTAGCAGAGTGGCAGATCTGCTGGGATCAGTCCTGTGCCCAAATGAGCTGCCAAAGCCTCCAGCCAAAAGATGCTGCAGGGCCTCGCGCTGCTGGTTTCCTCCTGCCACCATGTCGTGGCAGCTCCCAGCTGTACAGACAGGTCCTGTCGTGGGGACCGCTGCCTTCCCAGCAGCCTTATCCAGCATTGTTTCCACTGGATCTGCTTATGCGTGCTGCCTGGATGTCTGTTGTTGGCACTGGTCTCTTCCTCTTGCCTCTGGCACCCCCTCCCAGTAGGGCACGTTACCTTGCAGATGACAGTACATGCTGTCATTTGATTTAGCAGTGAACTGGACAATTTCTTGCATACACAGAAACAAATCCTCTCCTGCAATGTACAGGAGATTCTACAATTCCACCCAAATTCATACAGCCAGGACAGAGAAGGTGCATCAAGGGCACATTCTTATTTCAAAAAAGTGGCACTATTGCTGCATACATTTGGTATAATAAACACCCTTCTTCCCCTAATACTCAGGGAAACTCATATTTCTCACAGAGCTGCATGAAAGAGAACCTAATGAATACCCACTTTAGCATCTCTGGTAGTCAAAAAATTCCTTCCCCTCCTTATTTGTCAGCCTGACCATAATGACGCTCAGCACCATGACTGCTGAAGTCCTTCACATGCAACATGTGCATTCCCTGCAACACGAAAACTGTGACATGCTTCTAAACAGCATCACAGGTTGTTTACAGAGACAAGCCAACTAAAGATATTTTTATCCTCATCTCCCAAGACCAATTTATAATTATTACAGCCTTTTAAAAAGATGCACTTGCAGCATAGCATCAACATGATGACTCAAATTAGGGCTTCTTGTAGTGCTGGTGGCCTCCCCAGGACAGCTCTTCTCAAGGATTCTTGGTGTGACAGAGTGCTGGGCCATAGTGTGAGAGACACGGGCTGGCTGTGGGACATAGCACAGACTAGGATTTGTGCAGTGAAGGAAACCATCTCGCAGATGGAGCTAAGAAGTCCCTCAAGAAGAGATAATCCTTCTCGAAATGGAAGACGCAGCTGCCACTGCTGCTCTCTCTGTCCTCTGTACCACTGGCGGAACATTGAAAAAGTTTCTTCGCTTTCAGAGATATCCTAAGACTTGCTTCACTGCTAAGTGAACACATAGCAGTTGCTCTGCAAGAACACTTCCATGGCAGTGACCACGACTATGTTTCCATGCAGTCCCATTACAGCATCCCTCCTGTACCCCCAAAGCCTCCCTACAGCTCCGCTGATCAGCTCAGAGGGTGCTGGCCACACAGCTCCAGTCTGAGAGTCCCCAAGGGCAGAGTCCCAAATATAGGGGGCTTCTGTAATGCTCTTCAGAGCACACAGATACAGCACTCCAGCTACAACAAAGGCTCTCTTGTGCTATTGGACAGCCTGAAAGAGGGTGAAAAGAGTATGCCATGGGATATGGCTTCCTGGAAGCTAAGAAGAAGCATGAGGGAGTAGGAAAGCAGAGAAACAGAACCACAAAAGGGAGGGCAACAGGAAACCTGGATCCAGCTGCCTCCTCCTCCTCCCAGCTTGGTTAGAGTAACATGCACAGGCACCCATGATGCATCGCATTTTCCTTGCCTCATCCACATTTCTGAACAGGAGAGCTGAAGAGCTGGAACAGAGGAAGGGGAGCTGCCGGGGTCCCACCTGCTCCGAGGTGTTCCTCCCATGGAGCCCTCCACGCCCCCAGGGGCAGGAAACAGGCAGGCAACACCTGAAGGGCAGTGTTCCTTCCTGCCCCTGTCTGGAGGGCAAGGGAAGTCAAGATTAGGTGAACCCTTCAAGTCTCATTTGTGGGATAATGCAATTATAGCCCTTCGTTTGCCCAGAACTGCTGATTGTCAGAGCAGGCAAGGCAGCAATTTACCAAACCACACAGAAGTCACAGAAGCACGGAGTAAAGTCTGTAGACCGCAGTGACATCCACTCTGAATTCTTCTCTTCTTAAAAAAGAAAGTCTGTGGGCTTAAATGTGAGCAGAAATATTTATGATAATCTAAGCAACCCTCCTAAACATAATTAGCAATCTCATTTTATTCAATTATGAGGTCACCAAGACTCCTTTCCATACTTTGCCAGCTTTCAGTATGGAAAAAAAGCACCAGAAACCTCACAGATGAAACCCATGCTAAATTAACTTGGCTTTCTGGCCTCCTTTGGCCTCAAAAAAGCAAAACCATCACCTCAGGAGAAACAAAGTTTGCCACCTGCACCCACAGCACTCTAGGACATTTTTAACACAAGTGAGAAAGCGAATCGAAGCAGCCACTGTAGTGCACTGAGAAACAAACATTGTCCACTGAGACCCGCTTAATTAGATCTGCCCATGCTGCTACCGACAGAATGCTGTCCCGTGTCCATAAGCCTGCCATTCCCAGACTGCTGAGGGTCCTCCTCCTATGCTAGCTTTACCCTTCCACCTGGCAAAAACTTGCTCTGTTCTGCTGGCAGTTAACCAAAAAAGTTATAAGATCATCTCCTAGAGTACAGTCCGTCATCACAATACAGCGCTGAACTCCACAAGCAAAAATCCTCACATTTTCAAGGAAGGCAAAACACTAAGTGCATATGAGCATGAGAGAGCACTTATTATCTCTCATACATTGAGCAGTGCATGCTTCTGGGGTGTAAATCAGGGTTTCTGAGTCTTGAATTAGGCTTCAGTATCCTAAAACCAATAGTTGCATTGCTTTTCAAAAACCATCATGACTATAACAACTTTAACAAAGAGAAATAATCCCATGAAAAACACTGGTCAATTTCCAAGACAAACATCTATAAGCCCGTATATCTATAATCAGTTGGGTGGTGGATGTGGAGTAGCCAGGGAGAATGGATAAACTGAGTCTCTAACGCAAAGGGAAGCAAGAGAGACAGCTTATTACTCCATCAATGCAGACGGGCTCCAGCCAGGGCAGTAGAAGGGAAAATAGTGTGTGTCTCAAAACAAACCTCTCATGAATCTGTGCATGGTAGACCGCTGTACACAGAACTGGCTCCCTAAGAGCAGCTCTGTCTTATCCTGGCACTAAGTCATCCTCTTCAGCTCGTGGAAGGAAGAGAACTTGAGTCTGCGCTATCCAACTCAGTTTTCCACATTACCAACACAACTACACTGTGAGCTGTCAGGGTTTTGGGTTGATTTTCCGTGACTATCCCTTACAGGAAGCTAAATTTTAGATAATAAAATGAGTAATTATTTTGTTTCTAAAGCAAAACCATATGGTTTTATAACAAAAAAGAAGTATTTCTGATGACTAGAAGTATCACCGCCACAGCAGCAGTCCAAGATAAATTGTGTACCTCAGCAATCCTGAAATTTGTGTGTTCAAACAGTTAAAATAGAATGAAGAGCCCTGTATTTCTATGATCACTGTGGGAATGGCATACTCTGTCCTGATGGGACTCTCTTGCTTTACTTGTGGATATTTTGCTGCAAACTGACAGAAGTGACCAAAAAAAGCATCAGACTGAAAAATAATAATGTTTTTTCTACTAGCCATCAATTCTAACCAGTACTCATCCTGTGTGCAGCTACCAACAGCACTGTAGGGAACAACGGAGCACAGACCTGGTTTTAGCCAATTTTCTTTGCTGATTCGGAAAGAAACACCTTCCCACCAGTGAAGCTAGGCAGGAGCCATACAGTCCAGCTGTTCTATTACTTCTAGACAACCTGTATGACTTTCTTTGGAGACTCTGAAAACACCCAGGCTGAATTAAAAACAGTTCAATGAGGCAGAAAAACATCACCTTTTGCCTCTGGAAACCTGGACTAAAACATGATTTCAGCCATAAAGACAAACATCATGTGGTCTTAAGTGCACAGGCTGCTACAAACAGAAAAAATCCACCACCCATCAAGGAAGACTCCATTTGGATGCAGCTGGTGGTGCTGAGCTGAACAGACCTTCAAAATTTAAGCTCTGCACATATGAAAAAGATAAATACAAATGCAGCAGGGAGGAGATCGATTCAAAGGGCTTATACTGGCCACCAAGTTACTTAAGGTACTAGTTGGAAACAAATCTTGTTAGAAAGCAGGGGTCTCCACCTTTTTGCCTCTCTTTCGACACCTTGGGTTTCAGAAAGAAGTTGCTGAGTCAGAATCCTGTTATTACTCCTTTCTACCCCAAGTTTCCTTGTCCTTCCCTCTCTCCAGTGTACAGATGCAGCTTCACCAGCCCCTATTTTCACTCCTTCTGCTTCTTCCACCCTCCCACAAAGCCTGTCCTAGGGTATCCTTCCATCTGTACTTACGCAGACTTGCATTAATTGGCTGCCCCAAAGTAATTGCCTTCAGCAAGACACTTCCTTCTTGGAGGCACAAAAGCTACCTTAAGAGATGAGTGTTTCCTCTGCCACCCTCCACACTTCTGTTAGCCAACCTCCCAGTCGTGCTTCCCTGGAAGAACCCCTTCAACACAGGGATCAGAAATCCCACAACCAAATGTGCCTTAAAACATAAAAGATGTTTGCTTTCACCCCATCTTATCCAGAATGACACACAAGGTATGGATGAAGATTCTTCCTCATCAACTGCACGTTGGAGCCAGATTGTACAACATGCAATCCATGGGAGGCATAAGTTCTATTTAATGGAAAGCAGAATGGTGAACAGGGCAAAGCACAGCACACAATATTGATTCTCACACGTCAAAAAAGCAAGAGCTCCTCATTTCAGAGAACAACACCATGAAACCTAATGGGATCTTGGGAAACAAATGGGATCAGCCAAGCATCCCGCTTCACACCGCTCTCACTGTGACAAACATAATGTGCTGATTTGTCACCTTTCTACACCAACAGAACAGAAGAAACACAGAACATGCACACACCAACAACCTGCAGTGGCTGCTGACAGATCCAAATAACACCTCACCACACGAGGTCTCTCTCTCAAGAAAGCACAGGAAGGCCCTGAACAGAGCTCAGCTCAACCTCTCACACGGGGAAAAGAGCTCGTTCTCTAGGCAGCAAGGTCAGTGTGTTAAGGGCGAGTGTTTCCCCACGCCTAGCCAGAGACCAGCACGCAACAGCCCTTTCAGTCAGGCACATGCCTTCTTTCATAGCATAGTTCAGAGAAAGCTGCCGTTTACTATTGCTAGTTGTTAATGGACCAGCCCTCCTAGCTAATGTGGAAGATATCGGCGGAACAGAACTGGAGATTTTACGTCTGTACCTAGCAGCAGAGAGGGATTACAAACACTTTCAATGAAGATACATGAATATGCAGCCAAAGATGGGACAAGTCGTTGTGTCCCCCCCACCCCACCCCATAGCAAGTACATTAATCCTAGACAAAAAGCATGCAGCTTCCAAAGGATAGATTAATTATTAAAGCAGCAGCAATAAAAATATTCAGTAGTTCAGAGACATATACCTATATTATAGGCAGATAAGTGCTCCAATAACCTTGTACTTTAATTTTTAGATTCACTCCCCTGTCCTTGCAGGTAGCAACACAGCCATTTAAACTACCACCTTCATTAATCTCCCTTTGTAGGAATGAAGTGAATTAGAAAATATAAGTAAGAGGTACCCTGTAACACAGTAGTAGCAGCTTCCTCTCTCCTTCCACCTTTTCACCTCTTAGCCTCCGAAAGACTAGAGCATGTTTGCTTCACCCACCAGCAAACCAAAAAAGGAACCATGATGATGATTAAGAGCTTTTAAATACATGTATTTTTCCTTTAAAACAATCATGACGACAAATACAGGGAGATTAAAGGTAAGACCTATCAAGGTTTGAACAGACACTCCTTAACACCCTCACCTTTCAGAAGTCAGGTTAGTTACTAGAGTACCCCAAACTGAGATATTCAGAATAGGGATGGGCATATGTTTCTTCAGGACATCATAATGTTTGGGCAAAAAGTCCATTGCCGATGCGTACACACAAAGATCACCTAGTTTTGTGAGTAAAAGCAGAGAACATTTTGTGTTTGAATGAGGAATAGTTGTTATTAACTGACAGGAGTTAAATTTCACCTCAGTGCATTCAACCCAGCTGAACTCTAACCCACCCGTTTATAGATATGAAATGCAAAAAAGTAAAAATAAAGTCTTCCAGCATTGGCTGTATGTCATTTAGTTAGCAACTCCAGCCAGCGGTATTTAACTTGGTTAAACAAAAAAGTTGGTAGGGAGGCTGATATCTCAGCAATTTCTCAACAGATTAATTTACTGTATTGTCTCTTGAGGGGAGAAGTTTTAAGTCTCTGATGTGTGTATCATTATACACCACAAGTATTAAACAGGAGATGACAAACAATTGCCAAGCTGGCTGTCCTCCAGTTAATCAGCCTGCTTTGACTCAGTTTCATCTGTGAACTGCAGTAGAAAACCAATTGCTGGTTTAATGGGGCAGAAAGATGAAATCCATTTCAATACACATCTCTAAAGCATCCCTCATGTGAAAGTGCTGCCTGGGGGAGTGAGTGACACATACATTTCCTATATGTGCCAGTTTCACTTCCAATTTGCTATCCCTACAGGTACTGAATTATAATTACTTGAGGAAAGAAGCCATAGCCACATGCAAATGATATCTCTTTTGGTTTACAGCATCCTCAGGACACACACAGAACTTCTCCCTGGTCTTCAGGTGGGCAAGAGCCATACACCCAAGTGAGATTAGTTAACGCTAACACATCAGGTGTTTCATTAAGAAGCTGTGTCGACAAAGAAACTAAACACAGTGAGCAATGCTAACACCAGCTGCTGCCACTGGCACACTCGGAGCTCCAGGGAAAAGTAGCAACTGCTGGGGTGAGGACGTTTCAGGGACAGATCACACCCGATGTGGCTGGGGAATTCTGAGGAGGCTTGTCTCCAAACAAACAAAAGCCAATAAGTGGCACTGCCAGGAGTCAGAGTCAATAGTAAGGCAGACAGACCCAGCATTATATGCCTTTGCTCAGGTGAAGAGCATTCGCATTGGATCAAAAGCAATTTGCTGACTGTATTGCATCCTGTAACTTTTTTTTTGTACTGAGACACCTAAAGGCAATAGCACCATTTTTGATTTAACCCTTTTTTCCTCTTCTCATTTAAACACAAGAAACTCCCTAAGTTAAGAAGTAATCCAATTTTACATTCACCTTGGGAATTAAAGAACTACATTAACAAAGAATTCAGAATTTTTCATTTTGCTTTTGCTGTTGTGCTTTTTATTGCAATTTTATGATGGAAAGTCTGCACACACAATTTATATGATCCTTTGCTAACATAACAAACCAGAAGACAAAAATTTATGCTACTTTAGGAAAGTACAACACAGACCACAGCCTGAACTGTTGGTCAAAACACCACCTCCACAACCTGCCCACACCCTCCCAGTGCTTTACAGCCATATTTTGAGAGTTTGCTTCCGTCATACGGACAAATGCTCCCGTGTCACGCAGGTGCATGTGAGCAGGTCTGTGTCCCCACCAACCCCCATTTGGGCACTGCGCAGAGCATTGCCTCATACAGAGGCAGCAGTATGCTCTCTCATAATGGCTTTGCAGCTAATTTTGGGGTGCAGCCCCTTTTCTGCAGTTATTTTGAAGGCCAGTCTTTCCAGAGTCATGGCTTGCTCCCTCCCTGCCCCTCACCCCAGTAGCACAAGCAGTGACAGGGTGCACAGTCCCACCAGAAGCCAGGCAGTGAAAATGACTGTGGAGAGCCTACCAACACGTTAGTGCTCATCCTACAGTCTTCTGTCACTTCACTCAAAGGCTCCCAGTCCACAGAAAACTAAGCATGCCCCAGTAAGGAATTCGTCCCTTAAGACAGCCTAAGAGATCACGCACATACATAAAAATGAAGTCTCCTCCTATGTCACATGCAATGTATTAACATAGCAAAGAGCCAAGCACTCAAGCATACCAGCATTAAAAAGCCTGTGTTATCTCCTTGTAAATCTAGCACCTGATCTAATACCATTTTTATCACCACACAGATAGCTAAGTTTGCTAATTGTATCCACCAGTTTTTCATTATGCTTCTTCAACACACTATCTCTGGAGTAAGATACACAGAAAGATAAAATATTTCCAAGCCCCACAAAAAGGTTACAAAAGAAATGAAAAAAAAAAAAAACCCAAAAAAACCAAAAAACAAACCATAGCTCAGTACTTGGAACTTTGTTTCCCTCTGGAAATTACAGTAGGAGTGAGGCAGCCTCAGAGCTCTTCCCTTTGACCCCGCAGCTCACAGGCTTTCAAAGAGCTTCCAAAGAAAGACTCTGACTTCCCATCTGAAGGCTTTGGACTGCCAACCTCAGTTATCCTAGTTGAAATCAATGGGGGAGAGAGGTCATATATGTTGTGTGTGTGGCATGGGGAGTTTTTGTCCCATCAGAAATTTTTGTATTTAGACATCTGCTTTCACCTAAGTCTGTCCTTGTTGCTTAAGGATTCCCATGATACAACAAACTAGCTTAGTGAGGAAATAAACTATAATGAAAATATGTGATGCAGGAATCCAGGCATGAGGAATAAAACACACACAGCATTTGAAAGCACCACATTATCTCCAGAGAACACAGATATTACATCTGAACCAGAATAAAACATTTACAGTTTTCCCAGCTAAGGGACATGCCAGAGAAGTCAAGCATTTTCTGCAGAAACTTTCTAACTCAACACAATACAGTTTTCAAAGAGGAAATGTGTATGTGTTTTTAGGCAATCTTCCCCTCCTCTAAGTGACATGCACCCATATGCCACACTTTCCATTTAGTGCTTCATCACATGCCTTTTACCTGTTTGCTACCATTCACTCATACATCCATCTTTGCTAGGTCTGCTGACAATATTTCATAACTCCAAATGAAAAAAGACCATGACTTTCCATTAAAAAGAGTTGAGTGAAAGAGAGTCTCTTCCCCACCCAGACCTTTCCATGGAAGGGTGGCCAACACAGCTGGAACCCACATGCATAGCATTCATCACTTCTTGTTTCTTTAACTTCCTTTACTGGGGTCCAAGGTCTGAATCCATGTTGGAAAAGGTTGTGTGCTGCCACTAGAAAATTTTATACTTCAAGAATTCAATTTTCCTCACAGGATGATGCTGTGATTTTTTATTTTCTTTTGATTTTGCTCTTTCTGAAGGACACTCTACAGTATATGAGAAACTCATCTAGGTATAGTTCATCCTGAATGCATACAGACAATGTGGTGTGAGAAGGAAAGAGCACACTACACATTATGGTTCCTTCATTTGCACAAATATCACTACTGATGCAATCATACAATAATTCTAAGGTGGATCTATTAAAAAACAGAGCAGAGCAACTGGCAGCGGTAAGGTGGAAGGAATATTTCAAGAGATGCTTTCAAATTTTTTTGTTTAAGCCACATCACCTTTCACAGTTGGTTTTGAGTGCAGTTGCAAAAGCAGCTAAATCAGCAAAATTCAGGAGGTAGCAACATGTGGCAGAAAAGTTCTGAAACTGGCCGTGCCGTTCGAGAGCTGTAACCCAGAGCCAGCCACATCTTTGCTCTGTTTTCAGATTTAGTTTCGTGAGATAGTGCTGGTCAGGATGCAGCTTGCCACCCCATCAGCCAAGTCCACCTTCCTGCATTCTCGCCTCCCCTGACATTTACCTCTGACATTTCCCTCTGTTTGCTCCCTACTTGGATATTTCAACAGAAGAGCAGAAAATCAGCCCAGCAAAGAAAAGTCAATTTTTGTTTGTTTGTTGGCTGGATTAAGTGGCTGAAGAGGATGAGACAAAGGCCAAAGCCATCCGAAAGGCAGCGGCTGCCAGGAGGGATGTGGGTGAGCAGGGCTGCTGCTCCCAGCAGCGGGAGCTGCTGAGCAATTCCCCCAGGGTTCACCCTCCAGAGTTAACGAGTTACAAGGGTGCAAGCACAGTTCTCTTACACGGTGACCACACTAACAGTAACACTATATCCATTAATTACGGAACATCAGTATCTTACTGGGATCACAATTGCAGCACAGTTCCCATACAGTAAAACTTTTCCTTAAATACCGCCAGGAAAACACCAGTACTCTGACGACGGAGTATTGGACACACAGGCAGCAGCTCTGCTGGCCCCGAGACCTGCACCGCAGTGACAGCACCTCTCAGCATACACCCACCTCAGCGCAGGACCTGAGGGTTTCAGAGGAGAACACACTGCTGCCAGCCTCTCCGGGTACGGACAACATGGTACAGCTTCACCACCCACATCCCATTCCTGAACTGTACAACTCCTCAGTCAACAGGAAAACAGATTATTTTTGAAGACACACCAGTTTGCAGAACAAACAGGTAATGGAAGTTTTGACAGTTTGTATGTTTTTCTTTCTCAAATGTAAAATAATTTTACACTTAGCTTTCAAGTGAAATTAAATCTAATGCATTTTACATTGAATGCCTGTTTTGAAATTGTCTCATGGTTAGCATCCCAACAGCCTTATTTCGTAACAGATACACACTGTACAAGTATAACTGCAATTCAGTATGAAAAAAACCCGTAGAGTTTGTTTGGTTTGGCATTTAAACTTGCTACAGTAACACCTTCAATTTAAGTCACTAAAATTCTATTATTTGAAATTAGAATTGTGCATATTTTGAGATCAATATTCTCAATTCAGAATAATCACAACAAATCCCTTTTCATAGAAATTTTAGTGAATTTCCTTAATATAACAAGTGTTGTTAGTGTACCTTTTTCATAGATGTCTCTTCCAAAGAATAAACACTATTCCCTTTCAGTGCTGAGAAAGTGAAACTTACTTGTTTCAGTACTGCCATTTATAACAAAACAAACAGGAGATACAGCTGAAGTTTTAACACATAAATCCAGAAGCTTTCATTTGTATTTACCTTATTTTACAAAGTATAATATTTTAAAATAGAGATAGGTGGCTGCCACAGCATGTCCAAGTGGCAATCAAAAATTAAGCAAGCAGAAGTAAAAAAAGAACACTATGACAATCCCAATGATTTTGGAAATGCTCCAAGTAGAAGATCAAGGTCATACAAGCTGGTCAGAGAATTCAGTGCAGAGTATCTTTCAGCATCTTTATCCTAGACACAAACATTATCATCTCTGCCCTTCAGTTCAAGCCCTAATATTTTTTTTTTATTTCTAAAACAAAAAATAAAATTTAGTCTCCTTAAAGGGTAAAATTTACTGAAGCAAGCTGAAGGGATAGCAACAAAATGACCTTTTCAAAGAAACTGTGTCTTTCCAGTACTGTAATAGCAGATTGATGGTCTGCATTTCTGCTTCTGAAGATTTAGGACTGCCAAGTCCATGATCAAGATGTTTTACTCTGAATCACAGATTATTTGTTGTCATAAGCAGACTGGAGGCTTCTATTTATTCACTAATTTGGATGTTACTAAGAAAAGGCAGCCAGAGAAGTGGAAGTCTCATAATGAAGACCTGATCATATTTGGTTCTCCAACTGAGTTTCAAAGTTTTAAATAAATCCAGAGCCAATTTCCTCACTCTGAGAGCTGAAGTAAATAAAGTTAAAGCCATAAAGATCCCTATAAATTATTTTTACAAATCCTTTTCTCTGCTGCCAGTTTATCTGCTCTTCTCCAAGACAAGTCAGTCAGTGCCTAGAAGTGGTGGAAGGACTTCCATCTGCTACCACTTCAAACAAAGACAGTTATCATGGGAGGAAACATTGACCTGTCCAAGACACACGTTTCTAAACATATTAGACCTGCTGTCTCTGCCAAGATGCAATTAAACACTGGCTAATCTTTAAAAGCCTGTAAGAAAGAAGTCTTAAATCCCGCATTCAAGAATGACCCACACTGAATACAGGCAAGCTTCACAGTGATTTGTAATAGCCTGTTCTGTTTTCACCAAGAGAATATCCTGACCTACGGTTGCTGCAATAAGCTTGCAAGGATTGATTGTTCTGCACTACGAGCAAGCCACAAGGGCTCTTAAACTGCATCTACAGCAGGGCACCATGGCAAGTTGAAATTGTGTTGTGACTCTTGCAGTCCCTCCTCTCTCCTCGACTCCCCAGTCACCCACTCCTGTCCTCCTCCTTCGTCTGCCCACGCACATCTGACCATGCAGTGAGCTTTTCGTCAGGGAAGGAGATCAGGGGAAAACTGACCTAAAACCAAACTGGACAAGAAAATTAATAGCTTTCTGCTGGTTTACACGATTGATTCAGTTCACTGTAGGGCCAGCAGTATGTGGGGCAGACCTGAAGCAGTCAGAGCTAAGTCAGCTTAGGCCGCTCCCGAGCTGCTGTCAGATTTTTCCCTCAGAGAGGAGGGGAAAAGCTTCAGACAGTTCCTGTACCGTCATTTTGAGATTTTAACTACTCCCAGCAATAAGGGCAGAAAGGATCTTTTGGTACATACACATAAATAAAAGGCTCTCTCCTGCTTGGATAGGCAGGTGGGTTGTTTCTCCAAGCAGCCCGCTTTCTGTGAGGCGTTACATCTGCACTGCGCTGTCGTGAGTGGAGCCACACTGCAGCTGTTGGCCTGCAGCCGGGTAGCACTGGGCAAGCAGGACACGCACTGGTGGCCTGAAGGAAGGACAGAGCCTATGGGCAAATAAATGTTTCCTAATCAGAACAAAAGTCATAAGCAAAGCTGTCCTTGCAGGAAAAAGCAGTAGTACCTCCAGTGCAAGTCCCACCAGACACTTAAAACTCCCAGCCAGGATCCCAGAAAAGTACAGCACTGATATGGCAACGCTACTCAGATCCACACAAGCTAGCATGACATGCTGCCTGCTTTGTCTGGCCGTGTTTTTGTTTCCAAAATAACTAGGATACGAAATCTTTAATTGCTGCTGTTATTCTTCATTGGATAGGAGCAGATTTCTTCATTTAGAAAAATATCTGTCATGTTGTCTCTTATCAGCAGCAATAGAAAAGAAGCAGCTGTTGTACGTATTATATATTCCGTTTTCTTTATTTCCCCTCTTTGGGTCATGCCTTGGCTATTCTCATTCTCTGCTTTGCCACACGTTACTGACCCTAAGCCCATGTGAAGCACCTACCCTCAGTCAAAGAAGAACATTAAGGAAAAGTCAAGAAAGGAGGAAAGGCAGCTGCATGAATACTTAATTTACTGAAATGCAACACTCAGTCAAGAAGGGTGAAGTCTGTCCCCTGAAAAAGTCGAATCCATCAGGTTTAAAGTTTACAAAATGCAGACTGAATTTTACATATTGTCTTCCAGACTTAGCAGAGATATTAATGAATAAACATAAGCAAGGATAGGACAACACTTCAGGCTGATTCACAACTCTAAACTCACCCATGACATCTGAAAAGACTCATATGGCTAGAGTCAAGGTTCATATAATCAAAGCTTCTCCTGCCCAAATTCCAAAGCACTGGAGTGCACTAATTGGGTTTCTCTGCTGTACAGATACAAGAGAAGCCATTCTTTCCAATAGATGACTAACACTGACAGCTTGCTTTATTTATTTAACTTTCAAAGCACAGTCATTTTTAATGGATCTATAATTCAAAAGCTCTTTAATTAATTTTCTTCAAGCTTCCTAGAAACACAGATCTGGTTTTCTGCCTTGAAAAACAAGTCAGTCAAGTTCTAGACAAAACTCCCTTTTCAAAGTCAAAGCTATAAATGAAACCAAAATGAGATTTTATTAGGAACGCTGGTTGCAATTTCACCACATAAGCTACTTGTTCCATTATACAATCTTTTTAAGTTGCTCTTGTTTTTCCTCCCTGCCTTCAATCCATTTTTGTTTGCTATAATAAGAACATTTCTTCCCTTATATTGCTTTTTGCCTCACCACATTATTGATTCTACTTCCTGTATGTTTTTTGTTGCTTTTCTTTCTTCTGGCTTATCCTATAAAGCTGTAAAGTGAGTGCTCCAAGGGAGAACAGCTCTGTACCCAGCTGTACAGGACTGAAACCAGGGTGGAAGCAGCACTGGAACTGGAGAAGGCCCTTGAAGAGGAACTGACAGAGCGGCACTTTGTCCCTTCTGGACAGCAGTTTCACATCAAGCAGAAAATGCCCTCCTCATTTCTCCACAGAATTAGTCTCAAATGTTTGTATAACAGATGGCACATAAAGTAACTTACCTGTGCCTTAGTACTGGAGCACACAGGTCTTCATCTGCATTTTTAACTGAATTATTAATTACAGCACACAGCACTCCAGTAGAGCTTGCCCTCCTCTACTGCACCCAGGCACTTCTCATGTCCCTGGCCGGCCGAGGCAGGCACAAACATTGTGCTCCACTGCTGCTTCTGCCAGAGATTATTCTCCTCAGAGAGTAACCAGCAGCAGAATGAAATGCATGTCCTTAACCTAATACATAGGTGAGGTAACCTAATACATGAATATGTGAGGTAAGCCACTGATGGAGATACATTTGCACTTAGGTGCCTGACTGTACGGGAGAGGACTGAGGCATCAGTGTATGAGCTCATAGTTTGTTCTACAAGAGGGTGAGCTCTGCCACAGGAATAGGACAGAAACCTGGAAGGAGAAGCTACAGGAATGGTTAGTCTGCCCTGAATTCCTCCAAACACAAGCCAGACAGAGAGAGAAGCTAGGGCATCCAGGAGCTGGGGACATCACCCACAGAGGCGCAGGAACGTGGATCCACAACTTACAGTGCAAATACTGGACCATGCTCCCTCCCACAGTTCTGCACAGACACTGTTCATTAAGGGACAGATACATTTCCAAGCCACAGAGCCTTCTTCAAATAGCCTCTTCCTCTAAGATACTGCCTGGTTTATTACTATGCCTAAATTCAAGACTATCTGTAATTGAAAGATTCCTTAACTGAATGTATGGGTGACTAAGGCAGACATACAGCTCCTATACGCAGAACTGGAGTGGCGCCTGCAGAGATTTGCACATCATCCATTAGACTTCAGTAAATTGATTTCTCATCTCACAATTCATGCCATAACCAGAATTCAAAGAATGTGAGCAAACAAGTTTTCAAGATACTAACAAGCACTTCTGTCTCAACTTATCTCTAAAAACTATGTAAGTGTATGTACAATTCATTTAAGAAGGACCAGATGTTCTCAAAAGACAAAAACAGGTCATACTTTTCTGTCCATCAGTAATTGCAGACTTATAAACAATCCGCAATGCAACATCAAGCAGTTTTCTTTAAAAAAGATAAATGAAGGATATGAGCACTGGTACAGAATGTATGACTAAATTCTGTAGCTGGCAACAAATAAAACAAATAATTAAAACAAAAGTGAACTTTTTATTGTATCTGACTAAATAATACGCCTTTGTAGAAATACTGCAATGAGCGCTGCCTGCAAATTTCATGCTTTGAGTGAAATTTAATTAACTTGAACTAGTAAAAATCCCACGGGGTTATGTTATTTGTAAGTGAGAAAATGGGAGTCATGTCTGCGTGACTGGGGATGGAAATTTGGCCTGCCTTGTTAAATTACAGTTCCTCTTGAAAGGTGCATAAATATTTATGTGAATTTGTGTGCTGACATTTGTTGCTGGACTTGAATACTCAAGTCACTCCAGATAACTTCTAAATTCACCTTCCTCATACATGTGGTTTTTCCTCTATGCACATCCTGTTGCCATGATAATTTGGCTTGCATCTTCCTGACAAGCTAACCTGAAAGGAGAGGCAGGAAAGGGAAGTAAAGCATCATTCATTCATAGGCGATTTATGAACCTCTGCATGCTTCCTTTTGGAGCAGAAAGTTAACATATGCACACAAGAAAAATGTGCCTGCACCTCGCTGGAAGAAGCAGCCGGGGGTAAAAAACCCAACCCTGTATGCTGACTACCTTAAGAGCAGCTCCGGAGCTCATTGCTGCCCATCTCGTTTCCAATACTAGCCCATCCAGTTTTCAAGTTCTGCCAAGTGTAAGGACACAGCGGAGGAACAGGATATCTAAAAGTCAGTAAGCAAACTTAGCAGAACAGGGTTTGTAGGTACAACTTCTCTCTGGTGCTCTGTGCAACAGATTCAGTTTCTTACTAGGAAAAAATAAAAAAAAATGTAAAAAAACCAAAACAACTCACAACTGACAGAACTTTCACATCCCTGTCTCCAAACCACTTACATTTCTCAGAGGAAAAAAAAAAAAACCCACAACATTCCCTTCAGATCATGGAAGTATGGGATAAACCATCAACCCACAACAATATCAGACATACACCAGTGATACTATATTGCTGCACTAACAAACCCTTGTAACTGCAAAGTACATAACCATTTCCCAGCCAAAATAAGCAGAGTAGTTGGAGCTCAGGCACTGCGCAGGCCATCATGGGAAGGCTTTAATTTGCTGGTGAGAAGGACCAGACCTGACAACCATGGTGGAACACTCTCCTCCTGCTGGGAGGACTCCTTGGCAGTACTACTGAGACCTGCTCTCAGGAGGGAGGCTGACAGGAGCCCTGCGCTGGTGCACAGCAGCTGAGGGAATCTGCAAGATGCAGACCACCTATATCCTGATGGCAGCATCAGTCACTTTGGACAGGGCTTGCATGGACACATGCACATGCGTTATGTGAAGCTTTTGCTACCAGCAACCTTCCACAACACTGAACACTAGATTGGATCTACATAGCAAGGAAAAGCCATTTAGCAGCTGTCTTAAAAGAAGGAGGGGGGAAAAAAAGCAGCAGGGGGAACAGACACTTTACAATTTACTCTTACAGTAAGGCTCTAACGCCACTTTAGCAGAGCCAAAGAGCTGCAAGTGATGGCAACTTTCTGGATTTAACTATACACCCATCTTAAACACCCTCTTGTAGTTTGAAGCTGTGATTGTATAAGCAGCTGAGACAAGGCAAAGGAATTTGGAAAGGGAGGAGAGCAGCACCCCTATTTCCTTTCAGTGGCAGTGAGCTCTTAGCTGCAGAACAGGGATGAGCAGACCTGCAAGTCCTACTTGCCATTGCTCACATTAAAAATAAAATAAAATAAAAATCCCTTAAAGTGACATTACAATCCTGAACAGTTACAATTACAAGTAATGGCATGAGAGAAGATAAGATTTCTCACACTGAGCATACCCAAACTGCTGGACCTTGTTCGGAACAATTAATAGACAGACACTTTAAATGGTACATGCAAGCTGTATTTCGAGCTGGGGAAATTGCAATTGTACTCTGATTGCCATCATCATAAGTATAACAACTATGGTGTTGCATCTTAACTGCATCCCAATTGACCAGTCATACAAAAAGTACCTCAAATAAAATTAATTCCTTGGGCTTTTTGTCACATTCTTAACATGTGAGATTTTGAGCAACTGAAATGGAAAAACTGATTAAAATTAGATCCTGCTGCAATTTCTGCATTAACTGAATGTCTTCTAACCTCCCAAGGAGTTTTAGAAAGACCCTCCTTTTATTCCCTTTTGGCATACTTTAAGATTTCATATAAATTCATTTAAAACAGGCTGCCTCAAATAGTACACTTTTTCCAGGATTCCAGACAATACACTAGCAATGCTTCAAGGCCACTTCTGCTCCAGAATACAGTGTGTAGGGGTTAAAATAAGGATGACAGCCCATGCCCTAATGGCAGACAACCTGGCCTTAGAAGAACCCATACCCACTCTGACCATCAGAAAAGGGAAGGATACTCAGAGGAAGTACTAAGGAGAAAGAGGCCAACAGATTACAGGAGGAGTACTGAAGGAAGCAACGTAGAGCAAGGAAGATTTATACTTCTAAGGAGAGTACTGTAATTCCAATAACCTTTTCCACTCTTGCATAAATTGAGCCCCCAGGCATTCGATAAGAGGCATGCACAGTCCTTTTCTTGAGCAGCTGGAGTGCTCCTACTTTTTTTTTTTTTTTTAACAATTCTCACATAAAGCTATTAAAAATGCAGAGGTGCTATTTCCAGAAACTCACTTCCCATCTCAATGTCAGAACAGCCTGTGGCTGCTCTTTAAACAAAGATTTATCATTTAACAATTTATGGTCACTTCAGAGTGATCCAGTAACATTTTCATTCAGCCAATCCCTCTGCGATCGCTCCTACTAGGATCTGCGTCAAGTGACTCAAAGCAAGGAAAGGCTGGTTACATAAACAGAAGGTAGGTGGCTTAACAACCTTGATCTTATCACAGACTTGTCAGTGAAGAGAACTGCACGTTACTGCCGAGCTAAAGCACATGTCAACGCACTGGAAAACACTCAGATGTTTTCCACACCCCCTGATTTGGGAACGCGTTGCAGAGTTATTTGTTGAGACGGTTCAGCCTTGCTTGCTACTGAAGAGAGAGGAGAGAAAAATGGACAATGAAAATCAAGCCATTACATTGTTCAGACCATTCAGACTCCAAGGGAGGTAAGAATTACAAGTCTGAGATGCTCCATGATCTCAGAACCTGTATACTTCTAGAAGAGAGTGGAAGAGGGGAAAAAAAATCCAAACAAACAAAAAACAAAGAAAAGAAGAGATAAATCTCACCCTTTATATTGACATCTGACCAGAAGAAAAATTATTTTACAAATCTTACATCACCATAGCCCAACACCCAGAGGCTTCCATGCTCTGTTTTGGCATTTGCTCATTCTTCAGCCTGGAGTAAGCTTTCTAGCATGCTGCTCTAGTTTTCCAGGATACATGTTAAAAAAAAAAAATTCTTAAGAAGCCACATTTAGCCTCTCTCAGATCCGTGCCTGTGCAATTTACAGGAGTAACAGGTTAGTTTGACCCAGCTATAAATGAGAAAGATACATCACAGCTGGACATCTTAACCAGCCTAGAAGCCTTTGACAAGCTTCTCCAGTGTTTTGAAACACAATCTATGATTTTCAACTGCGTTTCTACCTTTTTTCTCCTAACAGTGTAAGAGAAAACATTGTGCCTGCTCATCCTGCTACTATGCATTGGAGGGCCTCCCTTGCTTCCTTGTTCCAATCTGAGAAGATATTGTCTCCCTTTCAGCAAAGCTATTTCCAGAGCCTATTTACTGCTTCATTCAAGTCTAGACTTTCTAATTTTGCAGCGTAAGCTGTAGTTCAGTCACCCATGAAACTGCTGAACAGCCTGCAATTGTGTGCAAACCCGCACCGCGGCTTGTGCTGTCTGAGCTCAGGTACAGTCATTACCGATGGCACCCAGCACTTCAATGGGAAGCTCGTTAAACTTGCCAGGAGCATTTGCCAGAAAAATACAACTCTTCCCCCCTCTTTCCTCCCACTTAAACAGTTTAATTAATATCATCATACTATTTTTGACTTCAGGAAGTGACAAAAGCAGGGATGAGACAGATATGGCATATGAAGTGATCAGCTGGAAAGGAACCCTTGCTTCCCTCCATCCATTCACTGGCCCTGCACAGTATGGGGCCACGCTCCCGCTCTATTCCCCAGGCTCGGCCAGTGCAAGGGATCCAATGCCCAGTGGAAGATCTTCCAGAGGAAGAGGAGACAAGAACAGAGGATGCGTCCACTGACAAAAGCATGTTTGGTCTGCTCCAGAGGGGAGGTGGATGGCTTCCCCTCAGAGGTCTCAGCCACCCACAGCTTGGGCAGCAGCACATGAGAGGAGAGGGGGAGAACGGGGAGGGTGAACTCCTGCCTTCAGCCATGAGAGCTCTTGCATCAGCTCACACCAGCTCGTGACAGCAAGACCTAAGGAAGGAACAGCTGCTGAGTCAGGCACAGCGTGTGGCCTTCCGCACAAGCACAGGGGAAAGGCCTGCCCTGGGGTCATGACCGAGGCAATGCCCCAGGGAGACTAAAGTGACCCAGAAGTAACAGCCTCCACACCCTCGAGATCATCAGATTTGCTTTCTCCCATGACTTTCACATGTGCTGAGTGTACTTTGTCCTGCATGAGTTGCGACCAGAGCTATTTGCAGTACAAGCAGCACACCTCGCCAGCTGAGTCCACAGACACCAGCTGAGGCGTTACTCAGGGGCACATGTCCCTGCTTAGGGCTCCCCCTCCCTCTTGGCCTGTGTGAAGCAAACTCCTTGCAGATCCAGCCACAGGGCTTTCCACTCCAATGGGCAAATTCAAACCTCTTCATCTCCAGCTGGGCAGCAGGCTACAGTGCCATGTACCCAACCGTGCTGAGCCAGCTGGTGCAGGATGCCTGTCCTTCCTCCCTGGACACGCATGCAGCAGCAAATACTGGGACAAAAGACACACTTTATCCCTGCTTCCTCTTAAACAACCTGTCTTCTTCCAGCCCTGCACTCTACACTCTTTTCTTCATTTAACTGCTGGGCAGGCCATACATACAAACATTGCAGCCAGAGTGCTCCCTTAGCACCCCTCCACCATTTCTCTCTCCAGGAGATTTTGCCTCCACTCCCAGCGCTCTCCTCCAACAAGCTGCGGCCCATTTCTCCAGAAAACTGCTCAGCAAACATAACAGGGGACCTAACCAGCATATCACAGCAAACAGCTCCAGCTCTGTGCATCAGCTGACTGCTGAGCGTGGCATATTGGGAGCCACTTTGCCCTCATGGGGAGAGCTTCCTGAGGAACTTGCTGCTGCCTTGCCACACAAGATGTGTGCCAGCTGCTCAGGGGCACAGGAACCCATTGAAGGTTGGGTACCAGGTGGGAAACTGCTTCTGGAAGGTGGCAGAAGCTCACACCGCTCCACATCAGCATGAAACAAAAGCTTTTCAAAGCTCTGTGTGTGTGTGTGTGTTCAGTGGAAGAGGATTAACTGCCTTTCATTCTCCTAGATGATGCAGTGACCAGCAACACACGGGAGGACAAAGTCCCCGGTTCACTTCTCGTCTGCAGCAAGCACCATCACCTGCGCCAAGCCTGTCTCTTCCTGCAGGTTCACTAGAAGTTCCAACTGAGATACCTTTTCCAACAAAACCACAGCAGCTGCAGGAAACCTCTCCAGTTTAACAAATCAACATCCAAAAGTGGTTTATTTAGACAAGTCTGGAGCAGCTCTGGGCAAGAGGCTGTACTTGGAGGCCACAAGAAGCTCTCTCACTACAACACTGAGGAAAGCCCGCAGAGGAGCACAGGCTGCTTGGGCTCAGGGCTGTCCCTCCACAGAAGGTGAGGCTTGTCCCGGGCTCACTCTGCACTTTAGGGCTGACAGGTAGGAAAACAGTGTTAGGCTATTAAGAATAGCATGGTTTGAATGGTGAGGGCAGCTCAACCTTGGCAGCTCTGTATTTTAAAGACAGCACTTCCCACTCCCAAAGCATCCAGGACTGTTATTTACCATTTCCCTTAGGCAGGCCATAAATCCAAGCACAACTAGCAAGCTCAACACAGTGTAAAAGGATCCCTGTGGCAAGCTAATTACCTTTGCAGGCTATGAAAGCCTAATACAGTTTACTTCTGTACAGCAGCTTTGAAAACTTTGGCTAATGACTGTGTTTAGCAGATCAAACTTTCCACTTCCTATTGTTCTGCTCAGGGCAGCCAGCCAGGAATTCAGGGGCAACAAACCTCCAGGGGAAGAAATCAAGGCCATGAAGCGAAAAGGAAGAGGGGCTATGAAACAGAAGATGACTCTACAAAGGAATGCAATGGCATGCTACAGATTGTAGCAGAAAGGAAAAGACAGTAAATCTAAACTGAGAGAAAGCCTAACAGATTATGAGAACTAAAATCAAAACCAACAACAACAAAACAAACAAACAAACCCTGTTCCTCCCATTCTCTTATGACTTTAGAGATTAATCCTCTCCCACGACTCTACACCAAGATGATGACTTTTCTGTTGTTGTTTACATGAAAATATTTAATACAGAAAAATCTACTCCCCTCCCCAGCCAGAAGGTCAGAAGATTTACCAGAGGTGCAGGTGCTGTATCTCACACATTTTCTCACTTCCACAGAAGTACACTGATGTTCAGGCTGCAGCTAATTTTACATAGATCTCTCCTAACACCTACTAGCTCTATTTGTGCTTTGCCCATCCAGACATCCGCCCATTCGCAATGGACACAGACATACAGTGGTTATAGCAAACACTTGGGGGGAATCAGGCTGAAATCCTTGCTCTGGACCAAGCAGAGCATGAACTCACCAGGATCTCCCACTTGCTGAATTAAAGCCTTGGCTGGCAAGCTATTGTCTGATCTAAGGTGACACATACACTCTCTCACTCTGATCTCAGAATGTCCACAATGGAACTTTACTTAGATGGCATTTCCCCACAAAAGTCTTCAGTTACAATGACTCTCTTAAAAGTAAAAAAAAACCCCAAACACACCAACCATGAAAAACTAGCATGCTACATTGCACTGGGAAAAATCCCAACAAGCCTGATTTCCAGGTGAATGTCATACTGGTAATGGCTGAGGCCCCCTCCCATGTGAACCACACAGGTTAAACCACTTCCCAGTAAAAGTGTAATGTCTTCAGTGGTAGTCTTGTGAAACAGACAAAAAGAATAACAAAAAAAAAAAATCTTGATAAAAAGACTTCAGGCTCGTCTAACATATTTTTGCTGTACTCTACAATCCTGAGGCAGGGACATTGGATCTCTGCTGTGAGTAACAGAGGAATTTCTGAAAAAGTGCCAGATTATGTACCACTAGAGACAGCAAAATCGGGGAGTCTCCTACTGAGCTCAAAACTGCAAAGTGAAATCCACTCCCATTACACATTATGGCTATGACACAGATGACTTCTAGGTTTAAATAACAAAAAGCAAACCCAAAACACCTTACAACTCTTTTAAAATAAGCTCCCAAACAGCTTCACAGACTGCTCTGTAGCAACCTAAAGAGACAGCTGCAAAATCCCTACCTCCTTACCAAAGCTCAGGCTAAAGCTTTTTCAGTCTGTCTGATTCTGATTTGACCTGTTTGGATGAAAGCAGAAAACCAGAGAACAGGAAACCACATACTCAATAAAGACACATCTGAATGGGTGATGAAGACATACTCACGCAGTGCGTACAGGGAGAGGACTATTCCAGCCAGGCAAAACCCCTCAAAAAACCTGAGTGTGCTGAACATGGTCACGTTCACTGAGAGTGCCACAGTCAGTCCAAATATCAAAATGAATATGACAGAGAAGAGCAGTACAGGCCTTCGACCAACCCTAAAAATAAGAAAGTAGGGAGAAACTATGTTAAAAACCAAATGGACATAATGCTAGATGGACATAAAAACTAGCAAAGAGAGGAATCATGGAATGGCCTGGGTTGAAAAGGACCTTAAAGATCATCTAGTTTCAACCCCCCTGCTCTCGGCAGGGTTGCCAACCACTAGAGCAGGCAGAGGAACAAGTCGTGCAATCCATTCCAAATACTACCATCCATTTTTAATGCTAGTTTCAGTAATCTCATTTTTTTCTGCTTACTAAAACACAGATTCCTCCATCAGCTTTGCATCAACAAGTTCATTTCCAACAGGATTAAGTGAGCACAGCACATGATGTATTACCGCTTGATTTAAAGATCATTTTCAAATCATCAAAGGTGAACAAGGAAACATTTAGGAACTACAGTAAGGCCATAAACAAATACCCTGGAGATTAAAAACAACTTCTGAGAGCTTTCTGTAGTACCGCAGTAGAGTATATGGTATTAAATGTTATATATAGCATGGTATATCATTATTTCTCCATAGTATACAGCCACAGAGCTTACTGCAGAGCTCTCTTCTTACAAACAGATGTGTTTCCCAGCTTCATCTGCAAGAGAAGCAGGCTCAAAAAACTACTTTTCTTCACCTCATTGTTGAGGGCAAGCCTAACAAACACAGAACAAGCATTAAACAGGGCTCGCATTGCTTCTGTGAGCTGTAGAGAGCTGATAGTAGTGCTCTCTCCCAGGAGAACAGTGAAATTCCAAGTCCCTTCACCTCGCATCCCCACAGCGGCTGCTGAGATCAGCAAAACCAGCCTGACTGGAGGACTAGGAAGAAACTGCTCCAAAAATGTTACTGGCAATGGGGACATTAGGATTTGCAGTCCTCCCTTGGAGGCAGGCTTTGCACCTGCAGCCTGCAGTTGCACGTGTTGGTGCAGTGCCTACAAGCGGGAAGAGCTATGCTGCCACTGAACGTGGGGGCACTTGCTGCAGAGTTTGGCTCTTTTACGTCAGAGGAGTAGGAGATTTTTACATCTCTTATTCATATGCTTAGTGTTTATAATTCCCCTTTCCTTATCTCTTCCTGTGCAAGGAGAATGATACAAAGTGCTAGAGCACACGGTTATTTTTAAGAGAGAATTGGATCTCTTTGCGGAGATATCCAACATTTTTCAACTCAACAACTCCTACAAGTTTTCCAGTGGAACTGAGGATCCCTTTTAGTCAGGTCCATATGCCATTTTCACAAAGAATATCTGAACTTGCTTTTTGTAGGCAGATTTCACAGACCCATTTAAAGTAGTCTGTCAGCCTGCAAGCCAGCCATCAGGTTGAATGTCAGCACAATAAAGAGCATTTAAATCTCACAACTTAGCCCAGTTCTACAGACTGAGGCATTTCTATTCAATTATTTCAGCAGACTGTTGACAACAGCTATAAAGTATACTGTATATATGCATTCACAATTAAAACTTTGGATTTTGCTTTACTTGAAGAGTGGTGGGAACACAACATCACTGCCTCAGTGACATGCAATGCACTGGGAACATCCCGGACACTGGGGCAGTTGCTGCTTTACATCCTCCAGATTTTATATTTATGGAACACAAAGCACTTTGGCAGGGAGAGGAAGTGCCTCATACAAAACCTTGAATACAGAAAAAAAACCTATGAACTTTGTGTTATCAGCGATCTGCGCAGACTTTCGCAGCCCTATTTTCGCAATCGCCAACCTGTAATTCATACTAATTAGTATTTGTAGAAGTGTTTTGTAGATGAAAGGCATTATGTAAACACTCAGAATTAGGAACTTAATTCTCATCACAAGCCTGATGTGCCATTCCCTGATGTGGATTAAAAAAGACCTCATGCTTAGCATACATCAGTTCCCTTCTTCCCTTTCCCCCACTCTCTGTACTAAAAGTTATCCATCATTAGGACGTAGAATTTCTTCTGCCATTATAGAAGTTACACAAATGAATGATTGCTGCTAATTAAGAACCAGGACGTCCAAAATGCTTGAGCCCGTGAAAGCCTACTGAAGCCAGACAAACCCTCTGGTAAGGGGCATCATCAGCACCTCACAGAATCACAGAATGTTAGAGATTGGAAGGGACCTCGAAAGATCATCTAGTCCAATCCCCCTGCCGGAGCAGGAACACCTAGATCAGATCACACAGGAACGCATCCAGGCGGGCTTTGAATGTCTCCAGAGAAGGAGACTCCACAACCTCTCTGGGCAGCCTGACTCTACTCTTTCCTTCCAACCTCTATATTGCCATGGATGAGATAACATCTTTGACAGTGTGCTTTCTGATGAAAAGCCACTGACTTCTGTTGATTTTCCACTTTCTGGATTCAACAGTATTGGTCATATGGACACGATGCTACAAGCGAGACATCACATAGGTCACTATAAAGAAGGAGAGGAGTTAATACAGAATGTTTTTCATGTTATATTCCTGCTATTTTCGGGAAAGGAAAAATCTAACTTGTCCAGTTGTCGGTTACAGTATGAAATATCTAAGGTAATGAGGAGTCTGCATATAATCACTTTTGTGATGTGTGGCTTTCTTGTGTGTTAATGTTTATATTGAATTAAAATAAATATTGATGGAAATTGTCTTGTATGACTAAGTATTCAAATAGAGAAATGCCAGTTAAGATTGCAGTGGGGGTAGACAAAAACCCAAACCCTTTTCTTCAGTACCTCCTCCCAGAGACAAAACTAGTCTCCTTCCTCACCAAGGCATGCAGCACATCCCTCAAAAAATCAAAACTCCAGGGCAGCTATCAGCCATATATTTGGCGATTCAGCAGTGTTTTGACATGATGGTGTCTTAGAACACAAAAAAAGCCTTTTATGTGGTGACAGAATTATCTAACAGTATATGGAAATGATTGTCAGAAATTAAACCAGACACAACCTTCCTGATAAAACAGTGCAGGATGCTATCTGCTGCCATCCAGACTACTCCAGAGAGAAATTTCTGTGCCACGGAAGTCTCAGCCTACACTGCATACTATTATCTAGATCAAATGCTAAGTGCTGCCTGCACAGGTAAATAACTAGGGATACAAGCAACCCTAGGCTTTTGAGGAATCTGCAATCTGCACAGTGTGATGTGCAGAAGCATCAGATAGTTACTCCTAATGTCATCAGTGTTGCACCACAGGGGGAAAGCAAATGGGTTTGAGGATAAGACCCACTTTTCCCATGCTCCTATGCATGTACCTTGCCATCCTGAGAAGACTAAGCTTTGCTCTTGCTGCTGGTTACATTGCTCTTCCCATGCCACTCTTTGCAGGTTTTGGGACTTGAACGGACACAAAGGCTCTATAAAGCACCACAGCAGCTGTAAAGCAGGGGCAGTACTGGGCAACAAGAGGCAAAGACCTCAATGCTACACAAACACCAAGCCCACCCTACTCCAGAAGGAAACCTTCCACAGAGACCTCAACAGCCTGTGTCCAGAGCAGGCAGAACCGCCAGCAATGCTCTGCCTGTTGAGCAAGTGACTTATTCAGGCATCGGACACAGCTGGTCTTCATGCAGCCAAACAAGTTTACAGACCTTCTTCCTACAGATTTTCCACATGGAGCTATCCAAGCGTGCACACCTACTGTGTTTTGAACGTGGACCACTCAGCACTTAGCACATGACCTTAATACGCTCTACGCCTCTGCCACGTACAGCATTAAAAACTTTCTTTCAAAAGGAAAAGAAAAGCCTCAAACTCATGGTATAAAAACCCGAAGTATCTCCTAATTATCTAAACTGGACAGTGGTATATAAGTGAAATGAAAACGGATTTTGAAAGTTTGTAACACTTTTATACATTACAGTATTAATCACCCCTGCTCTTGCTTGGGACTGACATCCTTTTTTAATTCTTTTTTTACAGGTATCTGTCTGTAATCTTTCTCTCCACACAGCCCACTGCCTTGGTGGAAACTCACATTGTGATTAAATAGCTAAGTAAATCCCATTTAAACCTTCTTTTACCAACCCTAAATACTACTGCTAAATGACAAAAAGCCTATCCAGCGCAGGACCCCTGCTGTGTCAGTTACATCAGATGGAAAGGATGAGGACTGAAGAGGAGCATGAGGACCAGCTTTGGTGGCAGCAAACCTTGTCCTTTCAGGTCTCCCACAAAAGGGCAAGGGGCTCACTTGTCCCTCCAGCCACCAAGTTACCCTTTTTCTCCTTTGCACCACAGCTGGAAACCAGATTCTCCTTAAGCTCTCTTAAACTCACTAAAAAGAACCCCAAAAGCAAACCTAATTTTTATATCAGGGTAATTTTATGCTGCATTAGCTCAGCTAAGCATCTTGCAGAGGGATCCAGAGAGCGCACGTGGCAGCACAAAGTACACACTGGGGACAGAAATGGATGAAAGAGCAGGATTCTCCTTCTTTTGGTGGCAGAGAGCTATTAACTCTGCTTATTGCATTCCTCTCCTGAAGCCAGTGCCTTTGGCAACAAGTTGTTCACTTATTTGTGACTTATTTGTCAATTATAGCATCATTTCCCTAACTTGGGAACAAGCCTACTTTCTCCATACTGATTCCTTTTTAGGAAAACCAAGAAAGATCCCTCATTCATCTCCCCACTATCCTTTGTACATATTGTTAGAGCCCTGTCTTACTTTGGTATTTTAATAAAATTCAATTGTATTTCATCATGCACGTTCCCTGCTTCACTAAAAATCATGACTCCTCACTTGCCTAAAAACTTTTAGTGACTATTCCAGAATTAAGATGCAATTTTGCTACAAATGCTTGAGCCAAACTACTGCACAGCTGCGGGGAGCCTTTTCTCTCCCAACTGACTGGTGAGTTGCAAAGGCTTTGTAAGATTTCCCTATTAGGCTGCTCTTCTTCCTTTCCTGTTTTAATTAACGGCAAAAGAGTTAACTTGAGGCCATTTAAAGCACCAACATTGGCAACTGTGCTGGAAGCCACTGAAGTGACTGGGACAGCATTGCAGAGCTATTGTTTCAGATGCTGCAAGTTTCCACTGAAATCACTTGAGTCATGCCTTTAATTTCTTTGTTCCCCCCCTAACTTTTGCACTGCGAGACCCTTTCTTTAAATAAAAGCTGAACTCTCAAAATAACTGGGGTATCCAATAATATTTTCACTACTACAGTTTAAGGAATTGCACTCTATGCTCTTAAATATCCCCATATTAGCAACACCTAAGTCAGCAATTCCTCAACACTACATTGAAATGCTTGCTTAACAAGAACTTTTAAAAATAGAACAATGGTAAGGTTTGCAAAAACAGCTTTCTACCCCCAGAAAGATACTATGTAAGCACAAAGCTGTCATTACACTAGTCTTGTATTCAGTCAAATCAATGCCACTTCCAATTTCTTTTGGCTCCATCTCATGTTAAAAAAAAAAAAAAAAAAAAAAAGAAAACCCTAAACCAAAGGCTTCACTTACATAATTAGAAAATACTTAATTCTTTACTAGCATTACAGGTGTAATAAATTGTGTAAAAAGCAGGAAATAACTAAGTCAACTACCAAATAGTTTATTTTCATATTATTTACCCTGGTATAAATTTCTCCGTTCAAGCAATTAACACACAGTTTTAACTGTTTATTCATCACGTTTCTTTCAGAACCTGAAAAATCATTATGCAAAGGTTCTTCATGAATATAAAGTGGAAGAAGATCAAGACAATATTTAATATTTTATTGCTCTTTATTTTTAATTACTTTGCATTAAAAATTTTTCACTTACCAGTCAGCTATGCATCCTGTTATTAAGTGGCCAAAGATTAATCCTACCAGTAGGGAGAATTTAGCAATGTGGACTTTCCAGGCAGAATCACAAACAAGATCCCACTGGAAGAAAAAAAAAAAAAAAAAGACAGACACACTGAAATAAGTTACTTATTCTCAGATGCACTTAAACATACAAATGCTGGTGTAGAGCTTCTTCCAAATTTCAGTCCCAGCGTAAGTGCATGGAAATGGCAGAGGAAAGCTTTCCCCCTCAAGTCAAAATCTGTATCCCAAGAAGCAAATTAAGACTTGTTTACTTCAGTGAGTTTTATCGGGAACTTAATTATAAAATGACAATATCCAACGCTTATGTCTCCCCCTCTCCAGGCTGCATGAGTTTAGACTTTGGCAGTACGGATGCAGCTGAGTGCCTCACCCTAGTAGCCCCAGACACCTCCTACCAGAGCCCCGTAAAGCCCACCAGCAGCAAGCCCAACAATTGAAGAGCAAACTCTCCTGTTGACCTCCTCAGATCTGCTGGGAAGCACAGGGAAAAGCAGATGCTTTGCCGCAGACCCCTGATGGCCATTACCTCCAAGCTCCCATGGACAAAGCATCAAGACACTTTCATTTTCAGAAAAGCATCCTGGTTCCCCAGGCAAGGGAAGGGGATGAAGACTAGCAGCATGACTCGTCAGGCTGGATCTGAAAAGCCAGGTCCTGGCATGGAGCCAGACAGGGCAGCCAGAGAGCCCAGCACGGCCACACAACTCCTTGGCACAGCAGCTCCCACAGCGATATTTCACAGCTCAGAGATCAAACGTGGGCTGAACCTCCACACTAAAGCTACCCCCAATACCGAAGTTACCCTTTCTGTCCAAAGAAAGAGAAAATGGACCGTTTCAGGTACCACACCATTAAGGCACGGCCTTATTCCCATGAGAAAGATGGGAGCAGCAAGGTTTTTAGCAAAGCTTCCCTAAACTCCAAGGCATTTTCCTCTGAGACATTAGACTGACCCTCAGGAGAGCCAGGCTGCATTTGTGGCTTTAGCCCAACATCCTCATTGCCCTCAGACATGTAACCTAATCTCCCTTATGTGTAAAGCGTGGATAGTACTATTATACCCTTGAATAAATGTAGGAAGATAAGTTTGTTCGTGGTTTGTGAAGTGTCAAATATTGATGGTAATGGGAGCTATGCACACTTCATAAAAAATAAGTACAGCTAACTTTGGGGAGTCAGATACTTCAGAACTGAAACCTTGCAGAATAAGTGGCAGTTCGTGTGTAATGGAATAGTAGCAGCCCTCCTGACATAAGTAACTGAAGCTTCATGGCCAAAAATGCAAAGTAAAAGTATGCAATTATTTTTAAAAGTCTGAAGCAACTTCAAAAGAAAGCTTCCCTCAAAAGAGTTCAGTTAGGAGCGTGGCAATTTTAAGCATTTCCATGACACACAGCCTTTCCACAAATAAGGATAGCTCTGGCTCAGCCCTCTGGTCCAACATCACAGGAGACAATACACCCTACAATACACCATCTCACCAAGAAGTATAGCACTTTCGTGACCAAAAGAAATATGCCAGCTCTCAGGATCAGGCTTTTTTGTTTTAGTAAATGTATTTTTGAGTTCCTCACTGTACTGACTGGTCAAAGTTGGGACGTGTATGTCTGATCCTCTGACCTACAGACTGAAGGCACTAAGGAACCAAAAGCAAGTAGTATGAACAAGTATTTTTTTCCACCAAATAGTTATGACCTATGTGCAGCAAACATCTCTTGAGCAAGGCAGTGAGAATGGTTCTCCAAAGATGTTAGCTTCTTAGAAGTATTTAGCAAGTGGGGAAGTGCAATTCCTAATATTTACAATTATAGAACCAGTTACCAGTTAGCAAAGCAATATAATTGCCTAGACAAGCTGCAAACAAAACAGAATTCAGGAGGTACATGTGAGTTCCAGGCAGACTTTCAAATGCTCCGTGTTTATTTTCACAATCCAGAAGGTGTATATGCTGCTTAAAAATGAGAAATCATTTTTGTTTGTAATTAAATGCATTAAAATAGTCATATTCATACAGGAACACTTGTTTAAAGGCAATCTCTACAAGATGTTAATTTTTAATTTTATTGCTATCAGAGGAACAGAAATGTCATCCAAGTGCAAAAGGAAAAAGCAGATATCCTGGTGCCTTTTCATTTTCACAGCTCAGTTAGTCAAAGATAGCCAGCCCTTGCACGAGCCCCAGGCAGAGAACGCGCAGTACCAGGTTACATGTAAGTAAAAGTTCATGGTTGGAGGAGCCAAAATCTCACGAAGGGCTGTCATGAAATTTCAGGCCAGGACAACAGATGTCAAATCACTTTGGCACACTGGCACACAGAGTCAGAGTTTAAAAGCAGAAGAAAAGTCAATCTATTGGCATGCCCTTCAGTGGTGCCTAAAATGCACCCACTCCTTGTGATAACTTATCTGTGAGTCATCACTTGTTTGTTTTTAAGGCTACTGCCCCACTCCCCAGCTGCTGTGAAAATAAAAACATGTATTTCCTGGCAAACCCTGCATCTGGCCCTTTCCTGCCCTGGGTTAAGCACTCGCTCTGCAGGTCAGCGTAAATCAGAGCTGATCCCCCAAGCTCCCAAGGGCAGCCTAATGTGGGCGCTGACAGACTCAGGCAGCCCCTGACCTTCCCCCAGTCTCTTACTCTCCAAATCCCAAAAATAGGGAAACGGTGAAATATTTCAACAGTTGCTTTGGCACAAACTTTCAGAGAATCTGCATCCACCCCAAATCACTCGCTCAGCACTAAGAGCACAAACATACCCCAATTTCTCCTCCAGCAGCTATCACAAACCAGAGACAGGCCACTGTGAAGCATTTATCCAAAACAAATTTAGCAGGACGGTGGTGGGTGCCACCAGGGCATTTGACACAGAGTGACAGAAGAATAAGGAGAGGGCACAGAAGAAAAGTTGCTGCTACAGTCAAAAGACGACTCAGGTAAAGATGACATTAATAGGACAACATACATATTTAATACCTTGCATATCGTCCCCACCCATCTTAACACAGCAGCAGAGCAAACCAGCAAGGCTTTGTCATGCTGAAAGTGCAGGAACTTTGCCAGTTCCCCTCTCCCTTCCCCATGGAAAAGCCAAAGGCAGAGGACCGCAGCCTCAGCTTCAAAGAGCTAGAAATAAAGCAGGAACCATTACATAGCATCAATGCTGCCTCTTCCCACATATACATCTTGGCCTGGCAGAGCAGAGCGTATTCAACACGTGCCCACCCAGCACGGTTGTGTCTGGACCTGTGGCAGGTCCTGCTACGAGCGCCAGTACTTTCATCCCACAAACATGACACCCACATTTGCTCCACAGAGAAAGGAGTGACAGATTTTCACATCCCTGCAGAACAAAACACTGGGCTGGGCAGCGCTGATGACAGTTCAAGTGGCACTCCAAGGAAATCTGCACTGGGAGATTGTTTTGGCTGGAGACTAGACAGTAATCCTCTGCCGCCTCTTATAAAATGTAGATTAATCTGTTACAAGCAGAGGGACCATTAAATCCTGTAACTGCTCTGGCTGAATCCCCTGGTGTCCCACTGGGGAGTTAACATCACCCAGCCTGAAGGGTGCTGCTAAATTTACAGTGCTCCCTGGGTTTTCTCTTTGTGTTGCTGGGTTTTGTCTGTCTTGCTGTCCTCCATTCATCCTCCTAATGCAAGAGACCTGATAAAGTGACTTGCTTAACCAATAGGACTGCATTCTTATGCTGAAACAAAAATAACTGTATATAAAATGATGATGGAAAGGGAATATTTAAAAAATTAAAGCTTTTTTTAATAGCACTATAGCAATGTAGAGAATTTGCTACTTACGCAGATGCGCAATATACTGCAAATGTTTTTTTCATGTTGTGACAGCATTTTTTTGTCAAAGCTTAAGGAGTCACACCTTCATGATCCTAATGTTTAATTGATACCAGTGAGTCACCGCCCATGCTGTGAGTCACTGTGCTTTGCATCAAGATAGAGGACTATCTGAAACCTGAGACGCTTGGGAAGGCATCGGGCAAAAGGTAACGAGCCCAAAATGTAGCCATCCTGTATCTTCTTGACAAGCAGTGAATATCTGGACAGGGCTCATGCAGTGAGTCAGTATTTGCACTGAAGCGATAAAAGTCACAAATGTAAAGTCTGCTGCATGCTTGCTACTACAAACACAAGCTGTTTCAATTAAGTGCTCTGCCTCAAAAGCACTTGTCCTCAGGAGGCCATAATGGTGGCCGTGTCATCTAAGCACACTGACTATCTGCTGCAAAAAGGTCATAATAAGATGCCTACTAAGGATTTGGTTTCTTCTACCTTCATCCTGACTCATGGAAAAGTGCAAGGCAGACCCTTATGCCCTAAAAAGAGCAAAGAGACAGGAGGAGAGATGCTCTGGTCCAACATTTGCCCAGAGCCTGGCACAAAGTCCCTGCAAGAGGGGAGGTGGGCATACACCCTGTCCCCACACCGTGGGTTCACAGTCTGTATCCAGTGACCAATGCCCAGGTTGCTGCTGAAAGAAAGCAGAGCCTTCCCCAAACAGTCTGCAGGTGGATTTAGCTTTGCTCTGACTGCTCTCTGCATTGGTTTCACCACAAGGAGACCAGAGGGTCATCAGAGCTGCTGCCTTTGAAGACCCTACACCAGGGATGAAGCTGCAACCTTGGTCCTTCCCCAGCCAGGCAGCAGCTGGCTGCTCTGTTGGCCTTCGCAGACTCTGTCCTGAGTAATGTGACATGCCCCACACATCATACATGGCCTCTCAAAACCTAGAGAAAAAGTTCCACTGTGGGATCCGCAGCCTTTACATATCACATATGTCACAAGTTACTGCAGCAGCCTCAAATCCCTCCTGGGGAAAAGCCACATTCTCCCTGCACATCAGATGGTGATTTCAGGACCAGTAAATGAAAATAAGAACCTATAATTTGTCACCGAGGTCCGTGAGTGTTGGGTCTCATCATTCTTTGTTCCTCTTCTTCCTGTTTTATCTTTTTATGACTAAACCCTGTCAATTTTCCCTGCACAGCACTAGAATCAATCTTCTATATAAATACCTCATCTAGTGAGAGTTTAAATTTATGTCTTCAGGTTCCCTTTGAGTGTTTTTCCAAAAAAAGGTAACACAACATTGTTTTTAAAAATAACAAAATAATAATAATTTTAAAGTTATGCTTTACACACAATATACACAACAAAAAGCAAAACAGTCTCCTGGTATTTTTCCTGGAGGAAAAACTCCAAGTCATCAGACCAAACACTACCCCAAAAAAAAAAAAAAAGAAAAAAAAGAAAAAAAGTACTTCTATCATAATACATCTACCACTAATGCCTTTTCCTAGTACTAAACTATCTGAGTAGTACTCATAGTTACAGCCACAGGAGACCGCCATACCAATATTTCCCTCCAGGCTGCTAAAGGACAATGATTCTTTCTTCCTCTTCTCAACCCTTGTCCAAAGATAACACTCTGGCTTCATTTTTAATGTTAAAGTGTACAAATTCTGGAAAAGGGTGTGATGCTCAACTCTATAGAAAATAACCGTGGAGGTAAACCACACTCAAGAGGTTGCAGGAGAAGCCTTCCAGAAAGATAAGCCAGCCCAATTGCAACTCTTAAAGTTGGGGTGGTTCTACCGCCACTGGTGTCTCTGTGCCTCCCTCTCAGCCATGGCAACAACAGAGCATTTAAACTATTTAACCTCCAAGGTTCAGAGTGAGGATCCTTCTCCTTTGAGATTACAGCTGGGCAAAGCACTCCCTGATCTCTATTCGAAGTGTCAATAAACTGTTCTTGAGAACACCTGGCATTTTTTGACCACCAGTACAACCACCTGGGTGGAAGTATCAAGAAGGTCACATTTCAAAATGGAGACATTAAGAGGAGTAAAAAAATAAACCAAATAATCCTGGAAGACTTGAGAAGAAGGTATAAAAATTAATGGTTTCCTCTTTCTTTGAGCAGCAATATTCAGAACCAAATATCTCCAAACTACATTTTCTCTATCAATGGGAGGAAATCCTTGTAAAAGCCTTACATTCTTATCAGACACGACTGGACTTACATGCAAAACAGAAGAGGTTTTAGAAGAGTCATTTAAAAAACCCACAAGAAAAACAACAAACCAGCTATTGAGAGGTTTCGCTGTTTATTTTCTTTGAACAGCCACTCAAAGAAGCCTACACCACCTACACTGGAATTCCTCAACCTACAGCACAATCAACACCTGACTTTTAAGCTGCTTCCTCTCTGTATGATGCTAGACCTCCAAGTGCTAAGTACATCTTACCTTCTTCAGCTTTATCATAAATGGATGCTTTTGCTAATACTCTTTGACCAGTGCTCAAGAGCTTAGGACTTCTTAAAGATAAATCCTTTTAATAAGCACTTTCTACTGAGCAAGTACACATAGGTATTTTGAGAGGTTTATAACCATCCAAGCTGGCAAGAACTTTTACTCAGGTAGCAAAAGAGATATTGTTGGTACCAGAGTATCACCTTTTGCTCAACATCTGCCTCCATCCCATTTCCAACAAATCTGGGGTCTATATTCCCATACACTGGAGTTTGCTAACTCAATAGAAGCGAGGGTTTGTTTTGTTCAGTTTCTTGTCCGATTCATTCTTCTTACAGTGGAAACAACATTTTCTGCACTTTACATTCTTAAAAGCCAGTAAACCACTTCTGACCACAGCAGACAGCTGGCAGGGAAAGTTGCAGCCCAAGAAAATCACTTGTGAACAGTGAGCACAAGGTCACGTACACAGGAATTGTCAGGTTGCTTTAACTACAGATGAGACCGACCGCCTGGGCAAAGTACCATTTGAAAAACAAAGCAAAGAAATTACTTTTGAGTACTGCCACAAAGCCAAAGGTTTTGGGGACAGGGGGAGGGAGGACAGTGGGGAGAGAGAAAGAGGAGAGGGCGCGTGAGCCAGAGGTCACGTGCTTAGCTGTCTTCCAAGAAAGATATAATTAGATCACGCAGCATTGTATGAAAACAGCTTCATGTACCTATGAAAACAGTTTCCATCCCTGCAAAACAGTACAGGACTGCACAACGGTGGACTTCACAAATTTCCCTAATTGTTTCTGAGGTTTAATATAGTTGAAGTTGTTGAAATGCGTCCTTCGAAACCGCATTTTTTGATATGCATGACTTAGCTGTGAAATTTCCACATTAATTTTTGAAGTGTATCATCTTTCAGTCTGGTAACTCAGCCTTAAAAATAAGGCACGCCATCTCAGTGCCATGCTACCACAGCATGTGTGAACACTGATACATAAAATGGTCCTTCCTCCTGGTTTGCAAACTTCAACTCCATTGTGAAGATGGAACACCCTAAGGGCACAGGTCATGTCAAGCTGCTTACAATCAGAGAGATACACTGCCTCCTATTCTAATTACCTGAAGGTAACTAGGCTGTCCCCAATACAGCCTACAGGGAGATGCTGTCCCACTGGCACCCACTATGTGTGTGGCCCTGTTCCCACCCCCCAGCAGCAGGAAAGCGATGCTGACAGCAGATGCATTACTGTAGCATCTCCTGCCTGCACCTACCGAAGCAACGCCAGGCTGCCAGCCAGCTGCACCATGCACGTCTGCGTGCTCCGTGTTATATCTAACACCTTTTAGTCACAGCTCACCTACTCACCATGCTGGGGAGATGGCTCAAGCAACATTGCAATAACAAAACAAGCCCAAAACTTCGGATATGCAAGAGGACACAAATCAACTTCGTTTCACAGCTGGTAAAGTAACCTGGAAAAGACTTCAAATTGAGTGCTATGCACTAAACTATTTCTTAGTCTATTCCATAAGCGAAAAAGACCCTTCAAGCTATCCACCGAGCATATCAACAGAGTCCCAAGATAATGAGATGACACCTGAAAAACTGCAAAACCAGAAATGTTTAATCTAACCTTCAACTTCACAGGAACAATCAGCTCTCCTGTTCCCAACCTTGCTCTCATCACAGATCTTTTTCCCACTGGAAGAGGGAAGAAGGAAGTTTGCTAAGTTAATAATCATCACTAATACACTAACAATTAAAATATTATTTGCTAATCATATGACAGTCTTCTGAATATTCAACACGATTGAATCAATTGTAGTAGCATCCATATACCACCCACTTCTCCATCAGTACTTCTTTTATTTTCAGTAGGAGTTCCCTTTATCCCAAGACATTTTGATTTTCTCCAGCCTTCACTCTCCCCAGATTAGTCAACTAACTAGTTTCTCACCTGATGCAATCTGCTTCGCTTTTTCCAACTCCATAATGTCATCTAACATCAAAGAGTTGGGAGATACAAAGTCTCGCTTGCAGCTTTCATGAACACCATACTCATAACTTTCCAGAGAGCAGGATCAGGATATTTCCATCTCTCTTTACAACTCTGTGCTGTAATTAAGTGTCTTTTCTACATATATTCTCACATCATTAGGAGCTACTGTCACAAAACTGACTAACTTTAAACCTACTCTTTGCTTTAAGATCCATAGCTGTTTGCCTCACTCTAGCTGTATGAAAAGACCAGGACCATCTGTCACTAGGACTAAGGCACACGGTAAAATGGTTTTCGAGTGCCATCCCTCAGTTTTCAGCTGACAACTTTTATTCTGACCAAGGTACGTGCTGCTGCGACTGGCTTTGCGACCAAACTAAGTAAAAAGTTAAACTAGTTTTCAAATTGGTATTTAGAACAAGCCTAAGCACTATAAATAGAAGCCATATGTACAACATTTCAGTTAAATATTAACCTTCACTATCACCCGATTATTGAAAACAAGTTAACACTTTGAGGACTGATATCCTTCAGGCTGCCAAAACCATGCATGCCTAAAGCATGCGTCAGCCTTGAGAGGGCTGACATGGCAAAACCTGGTTTACTATCTTTTTAGGCCTTTTTAAAAATCAGGGGAAAAAACTCGAAAATGTCAAGCATGGCATAAAATTCTGAAATGGAGATGGGGGAAGAAGGAGAGGAGGAAGTCATTCCTCATGAGAAATAGTTGCTCAAAGTCACTAGAGACGAAAAGATTAGACACCTTTGCGTTTACATGCCATTACTGCTGCCATGACCCTGCTCTCTCATCATTTGAGGACTACAGCTATTAAAACTCAGACAAGAAAAGGAGAGTGGATAAAAAGAGGGTTTGGTATTAATTCAGACTTAAATAAATGCTAAGGGGAAGGAAGAAAGAAGAAAAATATTCCACTTGTTTTACAAATCAAAATAAGAAAGAGGTCTGTCAAGCTTGTATTGTTCAGGCAGACAATTTTTTGCACAGCCCTCAGAGACAGAGCAGGGGAAAAGGTCTTATGATGTACATGCCCTATCCTTAATAATATTTGTAGAGTGGTCATTGCGACATTGTCTACACGCTTGTGGACTTTGGTCTGGAGGCCAGGAGGAGACCAAGCAGCTCCAGAGCACTGCAAAGTAAGAGGGAGATGGTATTTGAGCCAAAATGAATTCCCCCACAACTCTCTGGAGTCAAAAACCTTTTCCAGGGAACCAGACCACCCTGCTCCGAAAACAGCACGCAAAGGTGACTACAGATTATGCTCTGCTGGACAAGGCAAACATACTGCTTTCCTGCATCTCAAAAGTAGCATTCCTGATTCTCCCGGCTTTGCTGCTTGTGGACCTAAATAGGCAGCCCAGAAGCAAGTATCAGGATATATTCCCTTATTTGTTCAATTATTTAGTCTTTGGTTCTTGTGTTTGAGTGGGACAACCAGCATTTGGAGCTCTCCCAAACTAAAAGGCAAAATAAAAATCCTAACAAAGCCCTGTACTACACTTTGAATTTTCCACCTGAGAAGAGGAGTAAAAAAAAAAGGGGGGGGAAGGAAAAAAGTCTTCTCCCACAGGCTTTAGTGCCACCCAGCCCATTGCCTCCCGAGAACATTTGTCCTTGTCTCTTCAGCTCACAGGGCAGGCAGGAGTTTCTGTCCCGAACATGCTGGTTGCACCAAACAAGGGTGCACATCACAGGCAGCCACTCCTGCATCTCCCGCAGCATGGGAATAGGCGCAGACCTACTGCACGTTCTCAGCAGGTATGACATGGCCGGAATCAGTGGGAGCTACCCAACGTGCACATTAATCATTGCTGCCTGCCAGGTTTTACAGGCTGGTGGCATGACAGGTGGCACAGGGCCCGCACTGGGCGTGGGCCAGCGTGACTTATCAGTTATCAGATGCTGACGCTGGTTTTGCCCGGATATCTCTGCAACACACCCCAATGACATGTTCTGGAAGGGGCTTGAACGTCCTTTCTTCTTCCTTCAGGCCCCTTCCACCTGGACTTTACAAGGGAATTCAGAGCCACTCAAGGTCACCAGCTATCACAAGTCAACTGGAAAAAGAATATTAAAATAAATTATATTATGAGAGCTAAGCATACACTTCAGAGTTGAGGTAACCAGAGCCCAGGAGAAGCCTTTTTGAGGTGATACAGTGTAAGAACTGAAAACTCAGAACTGCTGCAAATCTGCAGCATCTTCCTATGACAGGGTTCTCTGATCTTCTACACATCGTCTACAGCAAACCCCACTCCCTTCTTCTACAGCAAGATCTCAGCATAATTTATTCCACAGTTACTTGTGGGTAATGCAGCACTGGCCAGGCTGCGCTGCAGAAGAAAGGGAGGAGGAAGAAGTATGGAAGGGAGTGAGTGACAGCAACTGTCCCAAGCAGAGATGCCAGGCAGCACAGTGGGAAAAGCAGACAAAAACAAATAGGCTGACAGGGAAAACAAAATATAAGGTACACAAAAGTGCTGGATCCCTTTCAGCATTTTCTAAATTTAGCAGCAATCTAGAACTCATTTGGAAAGCTTTAATTTAAGACTTTGCACCATTAGTACAGCCAAAAGTTTTTAAGTTAAGGAAAACCATAAGTTGCATGCTATTCCAGGTGTTATTTCATTAAAAAAAGAACACCTTCACGTTTTGCTGGACTGTAATCCTCATCACAACATTTCCATCAGAACTGGCTCCTAATTAGATGCTTTCCTAAGTGCCAGTTCCTCCTCTTTGACAAATGCTCTAATAAAATCATGAGGTCATCTTTTATAATTGCACTCTTGTCGCCAGAGTAAGAAGAGGTAAAGTCGTCAGAGCACTTTAGAAATTCATTTTTAGACTGTATGAACAGCTGGTAAATATACACTGTACTCTGCAACTTCTGCCACACCAGGGGCAGGGTCAGTGTATTTAAACTAAATGATTGAGATACAGGATGCGTTGGGGAGTGGAAACAAAACCAAAGAAAACCCTGACCATTTGAAACATCACGTTCACCCAGGAAAAAAATGTGGTTGTTTGACATACACACAGAAAATGATGAATATGAAAGGCTCAATAGCAAGTCTTGGAAAGCTAAGAATGACTTTAAGGTATTTCAATACATAATTACCTTCCTGGAAGTTCACTGTCAATTCTACCAATGCTACAAACTATTTACGGTAGGCTGAAATCAGATTTCTCTGAGATACTTTATCTTAAGGGCAATAATAAACATTAACTCTACGTACATTCCCTTTAGTGAAAAAAAAATCCATACCAGATAGAAAACATAAGACTACCTGAGTTCTGACGTCAGTATTGTTCTTAACTCAGTCTCTGTTTTCCAGAAAAATTGCTTCCAAGTTTTTTTAGCCTGTACATAATACCTCCCTCATATAAATAAAAACAGTCTGGTGATATCATACTTGGTTATCTCAAACATCAACATCAGGTAATTTGCTGTCTGTGGACAGGCAGAAGACAGTGCTGCACCACTGGGAAACTACCGGTACTGTTCCTGAAGCAGCCGTCCCCTTCCTTCACGCAGCCAGAAACTCACCCCAGCGTTTTAGGGCGTTGTTCACCATCACCCTGATAACGGGAGGCTCCATCCCCACCTCCAGTGTGTACAGGCTGGCCCCAGGCAGTCAGCTCCCCTTGCTCCCTCCTTAACAAGCAGATTACTCAAGCCTGCGAGCACTCAAACCGGCAACCGCTAACTCTATCAGCTAACTTGCAGAGGGAAGGAAAATGAAGAAAAAGTCTGGGATCTCTCCCATAGCTGAGGAAGCCAGAAAAAAATAGTAGTAGATGTGTGCTCTGGTGTGCAGATATGTCTGACCACAGCATCTTGTTGACTCCTTCAGTTCCTGTTAGGAGCAGAGAGAGTAATTTTAAAGTTTAATCTGAAAGAAATTTAGAATACTCTTTCTGCCCCTTGCAAGCAGCTGCCCTGCAGGTCCTTGCACCCCCTTCACTCTCTACAAGGGAAGCAAGGGCATGGGTGATATGCTAGCTTCGGTCTTGCCGCTTCTGATCCAGATACCACACTGGGTATAATAACTCAAGGTTTTCATTGATTTGGGACCAAGTAGAAGCCAGTCAGCCAGGAACCAACACTGACAAGACAAATCCTGACAGTCACAGGAAAAGAAGAAAAGCATCAGCATTTCTAAAGTTTCTTTGCAGAGACCAGCCAACTGGAGGACACACAAAAATGAAGAGAGATCTCCTCCTGTTTGTGCCTGGAAAGGGTGGCACAGCTCTTTATTTTGGGAAGGACCTCGTCAGAGTGATTCCTTTCAAATTAATTAACTAGACTCTGAAAATCGACTTGAAATGCACACCTATCCCCTACCCCAAGAAATATCATCCCAAAAACAGTACCAAATTTGTCATCACTGTCACCACATGCAGATTTGTTTGATTTCTGGCTACTTGCAGATACCTGCAGTAATTCCATGAGCTAACACCACAGTCTAGGACACAGGTCACCGCACAGAGCCATTTCACTTCATTAATCCAGCTGAAAACCCAGGGAAAAAGATAATAAAACATGTATTTAAAGAGAAAGTCTTCTACCAGGTTAGCAAACCAAATCAGCTGAAAACGCGTCCAGAAAAGTGACAGAACTGCCATAAAGGTCAGAGAAAGAAAGGTTGGCAGAGCACAGATATCTCCCCTTGCAGGGGCAAAGAGCATCACACACCAGCCTGAACCGATCCAAGCTTAAACCAAGACAGCACAGCCCAGTGCTCGCTACATGACAGCACCGGCCCTGGACCACTCAGCTCTCCTGAATTAAGGTCTGCTTTTTTGGATGGGACAATTTTTTAGAGGCTCAGCCAAATTGGCATGAGAATGATCAAACCAGTGGCAAATAGGTAAAGTGATGGCATGTTACTTGGGAGAGAAGATGACTCAACCCAAAACAAGTGGGAAGTTGAAAGCCAAGAGAACAGCATTGCAGCACAACAAGGCATCTGGAGCAGAAAAGCAGCCACAGCAGGA
>NW_010118146.1:76545-80545 GCF_000699245.1 Pterocles gutturalis
TGACTAGACATGAAATATTATCACATAATTGCTCTGGGTGATTAAAACATAGCTTTCAGCTAACCACTTCCCACTACACCAGCCCCAAGAGGTGGAACAATCTGGAACGCTGTGGGAACGGACAGAGGGATGCTGTGCCATCAACCGCTGCAATTTAATCAAGCCTCAGTCCTTGCCCATCATCAGCTTTTGGTGTCCATTACACAAATTAGCATGCAGAAGAACAAACAATCCCATCACATAACGCAATCGAACGCAGCAGACAGGTTATCCTAGTAACCGAGGGAAAAAACAACCACCATCAATCCTGTAACTAAGAGCTTCTCTGAAAACTTTGCCCCAAGATTACGGCTGGCTTTGCAGGTCATCAGAAGACACAGGCACTAAAGAAGTTAAGGAGGGAGTTAGAAAAGTCCCTGCTGAGTACACACTAGAACTTCCTGCTAGGCTTCAGGGCTAGGTATGTTTAGTTGTCATGGTGCTTATTGCATTAATGCTAACAACTTACCTGAAGCATCACTTTGCAAATGGGTAAAATAAGACCTCAGGTTTCCCCATGGCAAAAAGGGAGTGTATTTCTCAGCATCCTTCGTTTAGACCGTGGGAAGATCCATGGACCATGGACCAAAAGACAGTTGGTTTTTTTTTTGTTTGGGGTTATGTTTTTTTGTCCTTTTTTTTTTTTTAATAGCCTTTTGCCTGAAGGCAAAAGAAGATATCTCTCTCACAAGCGTACACATCCACTCTGTTTATAGTGATGTGATAATGGTGATGTTGTGATAAAGCATAGACAAAAATCCTCAAAGAAGCATTTAGCAGTGAAAATGCCTTACATGTAAATTGTCCTAAAGATACTTATGTACAAACCAAGCTACAGTCCAAGATTTATGTACCAAGTCAGGACATTAGCTCACATGGGTGATTTAATACAGCCACTGGAATCTCTGTGGTTAAATTATACATCTGACCTCTTCACTATATGTATTTCAACAGTATTAAATAATAAGCGGTATGTCCTTTATTACCATTCCCAGTTCTAATGACTGGCAGCACTATAAAAAGCACCGTTGTCAGTGACTCAGTCAAGGAGGTCAGGAGAACAGCAGTGCCCAGACTGGCAATGCTATTCTTCAAAGAATAGCACCTCCTGCTCCAGCACAGACTCAAAGAGAAGCGGGGCTGAGCAAAGCGCAGAGCGGGGCTGGAAACAGCAAGATCCCCACTCCATCAGTCCAAGCATGACACAGGCTGGGAGAAAATGGATAGGAAGAGCTGAGAAAGCAGGGGTGGAGAGACAACATCTGATGAAGGGTGCCATTAGAAGAGAGGCTACGGAGACAGTGAAACTTAACACAGTTAAGGACAGCTATCTGCTCCCGAGGAATGGGGGGCAGTGACATCTCACACACACGTACATCAACGAAAGGCAGAGCAGGAAATGTTCTTTGCGCTAAATAACTGCAACTGTTTTGTCATTTCCAAGGACAGAGCAACGATGGAGCATCCAGCAGCGATCAGCTTGGACTACTGAAGATAAGAACAAGGGAATTTACTGGCCAAACAAAAGTGCATTTTTTATTAATATACTTTTGGCTCTCTTTATGATATTTCAATATAACCCCTGGCTACTACACTGATGAGTGTGTATTAGTCTAAGATTTAATAAAACTCTATTTAAATAGATTGCATTACAGAAACAAATGTATTTTTGAGGAGAGTTAAGGGAGATCTGAACATCCAGCCTCCTGAATTCATCAGCCCAGCTCTCTCTCACAAAGGACGGTGTGACACACAGAAGAGCAGTCAGCAGTTACGAGAATCGCTCCCACAGTATCAGAGCTCCTGGGGGTTTATAAGAATGGAAGTCCAAATTAAACTACTCTGATGTTCTGCCTAGGTTTTTCCTCTCTTTCTTCATTAGGATAAAAGCAGAGAGCACACCCACCCAGAAAACCCCCACAACAAAACGAAAGCACAAACTAAGGAGGAATCCTGACCCTGAGAAAACAACCTAATTATAATTACAGGGGATTACAAATCAAAGAGAAAAAGCTGCCAAGTTTTTGGAAGTGAGCATACAACACAAATAAAAACTCCACGCTGGAAAAACCCGTAGTCTCAAGAGATTATTATTATTCTTTCTAATAGAAAACAAGACAGCAGGAACCACAGCTGCTTATTTATCCCTTAAAACTGATGTGCCCTTTACTGCAAGTTCTTCCAAAAACCACTTTTTAAAATTATTTTTAAAGAAGCATGCAAGATACCAAACTCACTCTCCCCAACCTTTCGTGGCCAATTTGATGATGAAGTTCAAAAGGTTCAAACATCTCAAAAAAATTTTTTTTACAGTTTACACCAAAAAGAAATATTTCAAGATCATTTTTTTCCCCCATGCTTAAGGATCACTGTTAAACCCTAAAACATACAAATAGCTCAGGCTCTGGCTATAAGCAGAAGAAAATCTGCTTCTCTTAAATGTCAAATCTCATTACGCACTTCTACATCACACACCATTCAAGTCCACCATGTGCCCATGTTTTTCTCATGGAAGGAGTGTAGCAGGGTTGCTTTTTATTAATCCATTCTGGGTTCAAGGTTTTGAGGGATTTCCTTTACCTGCTTTTTTCCCCTGTTGTGCACGCTTTCCAGGGACATACAGAGAAACTGAAATGATTTTCAATGATTAATAGGAATGCGTGCCGGCTAACCAAAGCACAATCACACCAGTCACCTGATTACTGCTGTATTTCTTTCTCCAACTAGATAAACTCAGTTAATCCAAAACACTGCTCCAGGGCAGAAAGTAATTTTTGCTGATCTTAGAGGGGGGTCTTGAGATTAAGGGAACTACTTTCCTGATGTAACAGTTTCATTTTATATTTCCAAGAGCTCCAGCTGCCTGTTAATACCAATGAGGCCTATCCAGAGGCAGCAGGGCTTTTGTGGGGCCCTGTAAAAGCTTTCAGGTGAAAAGGCGAGGCGGGTTTTTTTTGCACGCGCTACTCAGCAAATATGAAGTAAGAGCAGAAAGCGGCGCAGCCCTCCTCACTAGAAATCTTCCACCTTAGCCATTACATTAGGAAACCAAACAGAGCAGCATGCGCTTTCTGCCTCTGGAGTACAACAACTTGGGTGAGACGTTTCTTCTTTTATTGCTCTAGTGAAACAGTTATCAAGGGACTAAGTACAAAACAGGAAGAACTTAGCACAACTTTATCTGGTTTTCCCCCCAACAGTGACCACCTCATCAGCTTCCTACAAATCAACCTCTTGTTTTGGCTTGTACAGCAGCTTTGGTACACTTACACAAAGACAAGCCATATCACAACTGGAGCCTGCTCCACAACGCTTTCCCCTCACTAGCCGGTGACACTCACCTGCATTGTCTTTCCCATGGACACCTGCATCCCGAAATGGTGGGACAGCTGCCCTTGCTGGGATCCCAAAGAGCCACCGAGGATCCCATTTCAGGACATAACTTCGCAGCTCAGCATCACAACCAGCATCCCAGTACGAACTCCCAGGATAGACACCCAGCAGGACAACCAGGGAGGGAAAGGATTACGGGGATGCGGGATTTACTGCTGGTGAGAGGGCAACCCACTGGGCGCCTGACTGACCCGGCCGTGTCACCCACGGACAGATCTACATCATGTCAACCTCATTCCCCTTGGCTTGGGAAGAAGGGGTGCCAAGTGGGGTTGGGGTAGGGACCAGAGAGCTCATGAGGGCTAGATGGGGAAGGGGGCTGATGGAAGCCAGCTTTCTCACCTTGCTGACGACGTTTTGGACAAGGCCGGCTCTGATGCGGTAGTGCCACTCGTGGCAGTCGCACTCGCTGGCGTTGCCCCCCGCAGGGGTGGGCAGCCCGGGCGTGGGGAAGATGCTGCTGTTGCCGCTGCGGTTGGCATGGGTTGGTCCCGGTGCCAGGGTCCCGCTCCAGTTCCCCTGCCCGTCCGCTTCCCGGCACCAGAAATCAGGCTGGTCCAGAAGGAAG
>NW_010118147.1:0-9681 GCF_000699245.1 Pterocles gutturalis
AGCCATTCTCCACCCAGCCTGTGTTTGTGGTTGGAGTTGCTCCCACACATGTGCAGGACCTTGCTTTGTTGAACTTCATGAGTTTGGCATGGGCCCACCTTTCAAGCCTGTCCAGGTCCCTCTGGATGCCATCCCTTCCCTCTGTCACGTCGACTGCACCACAAACTTGCTGAGGGTGTGCTCGATCCTGCAGTCCATGTCACCAACAAGGATGTTAAATAGCACTGGTCCCGGTACCAATCCCTGAGGAATTCCACTCATCACCGGTCTCCATTCGGACATTGAGCCATTGACCGCAACTCTCTGAGTGCAACCATCCAGCCAATTCCTTATCCAGTGGGTGGTCCATCCAACAAATCCAACTTTTTCAAGGTTCCAGTTCGGCCACCAGGATGTCGTGTGGGACAGTGTCAGATGCTTTGCAGAAGTCCAGGTAGGTTACGTCAGTTGCTCTTCCTTTGTCTGCTGCTGCTGTAACTCCATCATAAAAGGCCAGAAGGTTTGTCAGGCACGATTTGCCCTTGGTAAAGCCATGCTGGTTACCAATCACCTCTCCTTCATTTTCCATGTGCCTTAGTAGAGCCTTCAGGAGGATCTGCTCCATGATCTTGCTGGGCACAGAGGTGAGACTGACAGGCCTGTAGTTCCCCGGGACTTCTTTTTTACCCTTCTTGAAAATGGGGGTTATGTTTCCACTTTTCCAGTCCATGGGAACTTCACCAGACTGCTATGACCTTTCAAATATGATGGTTAACAGCTTGGCAACTTCATGCGCCAGTTCCCGCAGGACCCGTGGATGGATCTCATCCAGTCCCATGGGCTTGTGCACTTTCAGGTTCTTTAGAAGGTCTCGAACCAGATCTTCACTTACAGTGGGCAGCTCTTTCTTCTCACAGTTCTTACCTTCACTTTCTGCAACTTGGGCGGTGTGGCCAGAGCCCTTGCCGGTGAAGACTGAGGCAAAGAAGTCATTGAGCACCTCAGCCTTCTCTGTATCCCTCGTGGCCAGATCTCCAGTTTCCTTCCAGAGAGGGCCCACATCTTCCCTAGCCTTCCTTTTATCACTGATGTACTTGTAGAAATTCTTCTTGTACTTTATGTCCCCGGCTAGATTTAATTCTGTCTGGGCTTTAGCTTTCCTAACCTGATCCCTGGCTGCTCGGACAGCCTCTTTGTATACCTCCCAGCTAACCCGTTCTTGCTTCCACTCCCTATATAGATTTTTTTTTTTTGTTGGAGTAAGTCCAGGAGCTCCCTGTTCATCCACAGAGGCCTCCTGGCATTCTTGCCCGCCTTCCTCTGTCTGGGGATGCGCTGCTCCTGTGCTTGCAGGAGATGGCCCTTGAATACTGACCAGCTTTCTTGGGCCCCTCTTCCCTCCAGGGCTTTGTCCCAGGACACTCTACCAAGCAGGTCCCTGAAGAGGTCGAAGTCTGCTCTCCTGAAGTCTAGAGTGGTGAGTTTGCTGTGCACCCTCTTTGACCCCTTAAGGATCTTGAACTCAACCATTTTATGGTCACTGCAGCCAAGGCTTGAGCTTCATGTTACTCACCAGGCCCTCCTTGTTGGTAAGGACAAGGTCCAGCACAGCACCTCTTCTCGTTGGTTCCTGTACCACCTGGAAGAGGAAGTTGTCATCGATGCATTCCAGGAATCTCTTCGATTGCTGGTGCCCTGCTGTGCTGTCCTGCCAGCAGGTATTGGGGTGGTTGAAGTCCCCCATGAGGACCATAGTTTGTGAACGTGAAGCTGTTTCTACCTGTTTAGAGAGGGCCTCATCCACTTGGTCTACCTGGTCAGGCGGCCTGGAGCAGACCCCCACTATGACATCTCCTTCCCCTGCCTTCCCTCTAACCCTGAGCCATTAGCTCTCTGCAGCTGCTCACCCATCCCCAGCTGGAGCTCCGTGCTCTCCAGTGGTCAGCACCCCCTCCCCTTCTCCCCTGCCTGCCTTTCCTCAAGAGTTTATACCCATCTATTCCCACGCTCCATCTACAATTGGCCTACATCCTGTGTCAGATTTGCTTCTTGACTGACTGCTGTTAAGACAACATCCGTGTATCCCGTGATATTTCCACAGATGCAGTTGTTCTTGCCGTTAGATCAGTCACTGCCGTAGCCTATGAGCTGGCAAAACAAAAAGTTCTTCTGGGTGCAAACCATTCTTTTTATGCAACATTCTGCATTTCAGAACCATTCAGAATCGTTCATCAGTCTAGTCTTTTACACAGTTATTTTTGTTCTCCTTGCTTTGATTTACAAACATAGCAATTTTTTGATTAATGAGTTGCTTTTGCTATAACTCTAAGAATACTGTCATTTATATTTTACTTGTAACTTTTTATAGCATGTGATCTGGACTTAATGTTTTACACTTCACCTACTATTTCACAAGCACTTTTTCCCTTCAGGTCCTTCCTTTTCTTAGAAAACAGGTTATTTGTAATATGTGTTTGTTTTTCCTTAGAATCGCTCTAGCAGGTTACAAGAAATTTCTCCTTTGTCATTGCTCTCTGGCATTGTTCTTACAATAGCCCTTCAAAAGCTTTCTTTGGTGGTTTTGTTGGGTTTCTAAACATACTTTAGAGTTTCCAGTGAGTGAAACCCAGATATCATTTAGGTTTTTGGCAATATTCAGAATTATAATATGTTCACAGGTCATCTGAAAGATGTCCAGATTTCATAATAAATTTGCTCAGAATTAGCTTTTGGAGTAACATAAGTCATAAATGTGTCTCCTGCTTCTTCAGAACGTTGTCCCCTAGCTCTTTCTGTGTTGTTTAGTTCCCGTGTTTGTTACTCCAAACTGCACAAAAGTTCAGCAACATCACATTGCAAAGGGCAATAGATATAGATATCAAAAAAAGACATTGGTTTTCATGGCAACTGTCTCATGTGAAATCCCTTGTAAGTGTCAAGCATTGCAGACAAATTGATCTGATCTGTTTTCCAGCTCAGGTTATACTTACTACTCTCCGTTATGAACATTGGACTAGATTTGGTTTCATCAAGGATTTATCTTTCTGTCAGAGTGACTGCAGATTTTAAAGATGATCTGTCCTGCAAATTATGTGTTTACTTTTAAATTACGTATCTCTGCATGTCACCAAAAAATAGTACCTGCAGATTACTGCCTCATCTACAAAGTTGCTTTTTCGAATAAAATCACTGTTCAGTTTCAGTGTGTGTGTGTTTGAACATCTAGACTCTTCCGCTTTCTGTGGTATGTAGTGGTGAGAAGGTCAGGCAGCCAAATCAAAAAGGTGATATTAAGATACAGAAGACTGTGGTTGTGAAACTTCTCTGTCTGTATCAATTTTACAACAATTAACAATATATTGTTAATATATGCACACCTACATTAGAATCAATATTTTCTAAGATGAAGAAATCAGTCTTAAAATCACTTGGGAGACAATAATATATTTCTGGAATTTAGTTTACTGCGTGATTATTGAAATGTTTAATCAATGCAAGCAATAGAACTCTGCATTCCAAACACAAATTCTGGAAGTCTGATAACTGTGTTTGAATTCTTGCAGGTGCGCTGCAGTGTTATTCAACGCCTGCCCACATGGATCCTCTGACGAGCTGTGCTGGTCCTGCAGCTCCCGTATACACCCACTGCAGCTTTTTCCAGGTGAGTGTAGCACACTGAAATCAGGTGAGAGTGGAGGAGGCTGTATGAACGAACCATAGGTTTATGGACTTCTGGAGTGAAGGTTAGGAATTTGCAAACTGATTTGCTTGAGAAAGTGAAAGTAATGTGGTTTACAAATATCTGTTTCAAAGAACCACTGAACATTAAGCGGGTAGTTTTGTAATGCAAGTTAGGTTTCAGGGGAGCAGCATAGTGGGTGTCCTCATCAGTGGAGGGGTTTTTTCTGTGTAAAGTTTTTGCTTGACTTCACCAGAATTTGTTTTCGTTAACAAGGCTATGTTTATCTTTGAAAAATGTTCTTGCCTGGACAAAAATAGATTATTTAATATTATAAAAATACTGTGAAACCGCTCTGCTTTTCTGTCCCAGACAGAAATGATGAATGAGGAAAAACTAGGGTGACTTTTGGGATTGTCCCCACCTCAGAGATGTCTTATTAAAGATAACTACAGTACTTACTATAAATGCTTTATATAATTCCAGTGGAAACTGCACCTTATTTGCACAACCTGTCTTATCAAATATCAAAAGATCTGAAGTGAAAATGCAAGGGCTTCCTTTTCTATTACAGTATAATGCATATACTTTTTTTTTTTTCCCTCCTAGAGGACAAGCAAAGCAAATTTTGCTTGTGTGTGTTGAAAAAGGGTTGACCTACCGAAGCTTGATCCTCCAGTTTCCTGTCTTGCAAATATCAACCTTTATCTTTTTTTTTTTTTTTTTAATAAAAGCTTACCCAGGATGGGCAGGTTATGGCCAGGATAACATGTTGGTGTAAGGATGTAAGTAGCCAATGGCCAGTCAAGCCTGTGATACTCTAGTATTTGTTTTTCACACAGTGCATCTTTGTCCTCTCACTTTCATCATGAACTGCATTTTCATCCAGGACATGAGGATCAGCCTGAGTGATGGGAAGTCACAATTGAATAATTTCTTATCTCAGAAGGCTGAGATCGATGTTTGAGATAGCAAATAATTCCAAAGGAGTCGTCAAGGGTGGTGGTGTGGCTAGACTGAAAGATAATATAAATCCACTCTCCAAAGGGTCTGGTAAAAACCAGTTGTTTGGAGAAGCAAGTCCACAGGCAGTGCATGGAATCAGAAGAGATTTAGGCCAGTAAGTAGTGTCTGCTTTGGTGATGCAGCTCTAACCGGGGAACTCCCAGTCAAAAGCTGCTGGTGCGTCTGGGCAGAGGCTGCCGGGAGGTCTGTCTGTGTGAGCAGCCCAAGGGCAAGCCTCCCCTGCTTGGGTATTGATCGTCAGTAACCCCTTGCATAAATCCTCAAAAGCAGTAAAATTAACAGCTCTGGCTAACTAAGCGTTTCTAGCATTCTTCACAAAAAACCAGAACTTTTACCGTGTATCGTTCCGCTCAGCGTGAGGGAATTCCATGCGATGCTGCTGAAGGGTGGTTTGCAGGGCATTTTGGGCTGTTTGACCACGCTGTGGCCTACTAGATACTCCTGGAAAGTCAAAAAACTGCTGATGCTGGATAACGGGTGACTGGACCTGTCCAGATGACAGTGAGCCAGCACACTGGTGGTTGGCAGGCTGATGGTCTGCCCTGTTTCTGTTGGATCCAGACTTTGTGGTCTCGGAAGGAAAAACAGGCACGGTTGGACAAGAAAGCCCAAACCTTGTGCTAGCCCTCACTGACTCTTACAGAGAACATCCCTTTAAGTTGAGGAGACATGAAGACAGGTAGTTTCTTGGGGCTTGGAGGCCAGCTGCTGGGCTTGTACAGCACACGCCTGACCTGCTGAAACTGTTAGGTGACCCTGACTGGAACATGGGCCGGCAGGGCCGGTAAATGAGTGTCTGGCTGGCTGCAGTTTGCTCTCCAGGAAAAGCTGCAGAGAATAAGCGCCTGGAATGGGAAGAGGAAATGGATGGTTATACCCAGACATAGTGGCTGAATAGGGTATATCTCTTGTCGCGTCTCTGAAATCAAGGTTTCGGAGATTTGCATTACACTCTCATCATGACTGGTTACAAAACTGGGAGCTCAGGTACAGCTTCATGCTCTTATTCATTTGGATTCTCCTGAAATGGGGTGTGGATCCGTGTGTTGAATCCTTGGGTAGGAATGAATCTTGGGAGAGAAAACTCCTGCTATCTTCTGCAACAGCAGTTCTGGCAACTCACAGCATTAGTGCAGTATTTTCATGGTGCTTTATCAGCGGTGTGAACCAAAGCTACATATCAGATTTTAGTGATTTTTTTTTTTCTTTTTCCCCCTAAACTATCAGCCCTGCTATTTGATTGTTGCAGTTAACATTGTTGTTAAGCTGTCAGTATTTCCTTGTGGAACTGAAGCAAGAGGTAACTGGAAATGGAAGAAATACATGTGGGAGAAAATCTGAACTACTTCTGAATGACTGCCCGAGCACTCAGGCCAGGTTGTTTTAGTCCTGGCAGTCCAAGGTGTGGTTGTGTACGCTGTGATAATCTTGGAAGTGAAATGCCCATCTTCCCTTTCACCATGTTTGCTAAATTAGGCCATTTTTCCTCTTGAATGTAAATGACCAGCAAACTATTAGTCTTTTGAGTCCTGACTTCTCAGTCTTTTATAACTTTTTGTTGTTTCATTGCTGCCTCCCTCCCATCCTTGTCTGTCATATCTTCTCTAGATAAACTAAAAGGATTTAAATTGTATCTCTGTGTGGGCACTTTTTTCTGTTGGAAATGTTTACAGGATCCTTTAGTGCATCCAAGAAGATTGTATGTGTTATAACAGCTTCAAGGTGAGGTTGCCTGAGAAGAGGCAGAAGTTGTTGCAGTGTGGGTTTGTTTGTTTTTTTGTTTGTTTGTTTGTGTGCTTTTTGCAGGTATGATCTCACCCCTGAACTTGGTAACCCAGATCTTACTTAAAATTCTGTCTGCTTAAGACCATAAACTAGCAATGCAACAAAAGTGAAACACCTTGTTAATATTTTTAAAAATAGAACTGAGAAAAATATGAAACAAAAGGAACTATGTTTAAACCAATATAATAGAAATATAAAGGTTGCTTGCCTTTGTTGAAAAGACTATGCTTAACTTAAATTTCTCAAATTGCAGGTTTTATCTTCCCCTCTCTTTCCCCCCACCCTCCATAGTTTATGGCTATCTGCAGACTGGCACATCTACACAAATCCACAGTAGGACTTGACTTCATACACCTAGAGGAAAGGATCTCATCTCATCTCTTTCTGGTATTTCCTTCAGGGACTTCTGATGTTCATGCTACTGAGAGACCAATTCCTTCACTGGCACTTGATCTGATATGGCTTTCCTAGTAGGTGATCCTGTGGCTTCTTATTCTCTAATTTATTCATCTGTGGAAGTAGCTTTTTATTAGCCATTGCCTCAGCTAGAAGTTCTGAAGATAATCAGACACTAAGGACTAATCCTTCATACTAGATCTCTTCCAAAATAAGATTGTATTTTAAATATACCTGTGTTTCTGTTCAGCATCGTTATGTGACTCCTATTTGTCAGAAGAAATTACCCTTCCAATGTCCTTTAACTCTTGAGTTGTCTCTAGAAGAAATAGCAGTACACACACTGGCTGTTAAAATGTGATTTACATTTCGCTTGGGTAGGACTTGCTGCTTTTGTAAAAGTCTGCATTGTCTTCTTTCTACGTTAAACATTCTTTGATTTATATGAATTCTACTCAAAGAATTATCCCTGGCTTGCTGACTGTGTCCTGTCATCTTGTGATGTCATTACAGTGAAATATTTCAGTAGCTTTCAGACCTGCTCTACAGGTTCTCCAAGAAGTATTTCTGACCTGAAGATCTCTAGGGCTTTTATACAGATTGATGTAGACTTTTGAGTCATGCATTTGTGGGACACTGTCGTGACAGGAGTGTCCAGCCGTGAGGCAGTGACAGACAGGGCAGCTCTACAGTATTTGTTTTCATAGGTATCTGAACTCCCATTCATCTGGGGACTGGAGCGTCCCTGGGAATCACCCCTTGTGTGGATGCGTATATGGACAATCACTTGAAGAGGAAAAAGGTGTTCTTGGTAAGTAACTGAGTTCCTCAGGTTGTGTTGTCCATATGCGCATTTACAGCATATGTACCTTTTTCTCTTGCTGAAAAATCTTGTGGTTTGTGCTGTTCTTACACACAACAGAAATTCTGGAGTTTTAGAAGAACTGAAGGCAGGTAGTGTGCTCTGTCATTTTCTATCATATGTGGCATGTGAAGGGGGTGGCTCTAGTGTACCCCCACAGGTCCCACTAACACTAGAAGTCTCTGGTTTGAATGCTTGGGGTGTACTTACACCTGCAGTGCAAAGGGTATGCAGACAGTGCATCTGAAAGAGGAGGCAGCTACTGGTGAGTACGCAGCTACCTTCTTTTCTCTCCAGGATAGACAGTCAATAGGAGAAAGCGAGTGTGCCAAGAGTACGGAGGTTAATGAAGAACAAGACAAAGTAGTAGCTTTTTTTTTTTTTTTTTTTTTTAAATTAAACCTGCTGTTTTAACTGAAAATAACAGACAGTCTTTCAAGCTTTTGGATAAACGAACACTTCAGTTGATTGCTCAGGTTCATTTCTGAAGCCTTGCAAAACCAATACACATCCTGTCATTGTAATTTGTTGATCTAAAAGTTTGCTGTGTTTTGTTTCTTCCAGAATCCTCCAAGGCAGTCACCTTATACAGCTGAATTTCTGCCCTCTAACTGGCCATATAATACATCTGAGGAAAACAAGAAGACAGAAGTAAATCTTGAAGCTGTGTTTCAGATGGCTGATGAGCTGTATTCATTACCCAAAGCTGAAGCGCTGAAAGTGGAACCTATGGAGAGCCAGTGTTCAATCCATCAGTGTAACAGAGGTCAACCACTGGTTAATAGTGAGAACATTGGTACAGCTTCTTCAGCTATGGAAAGCCAAGTGGAACCTCTTACTTCTGTAAATCCAGACGTATTATTTGTGATGGAAACAGATCAAGCAGTAACTTGTTCTCCATCACAGCCTTCTGAATTTCTTTGTGCTACCCCTACTACTGCATCTCAAGAAAATGCTGCTGCTGCTGAAATGGTGCAAGAATCTGTGACCACACAGGAAGCATGCGAAAAACTGAGAGAACAACCAGATCAGTGCGCAGCTCAATCATCCGTAATGTTTGCTCAGGAAGGACCATTCGGTCCAGAGCAGGTAAGGGATAAAGGGAGATAAAACAACATATTTTTTTGAGATAAATATATTCAATAGTAATTCTAGGATCTGGAGTGATAGTTTTTTAATATTCTTGCCTGATTAAGAACTAAAGGCTTCTTTAATTAAGCTTTTAATGGACAGTGAAGGGCTTGCTTGGTAAAGCGTGATTTAAAAAAGAAGAGAGAGTCAAAAAGTATCCCACATTAATGAGTGTGAGATGTGTTAGCCTGTGTTGGCCGAGTTAGGGTGCTCACTTGGATGGGAAAAATACATTGTCCAGGTGTATTCATGTGAGGAAGTGGAAGCTTTTTTAGGCATACTGTCTTTAATCTTAATAAAAAAAGAATTTTGAGAATTGCCACTGAAGGCAAAGATTTTTGTTTAAAATTTAGATAAATGGTTAGATTGTTTCTGATAAACAGTTATTAAGTTTCTGTTTTCTGTGGAAAGTATAATTTATTGATGTTTGAATGGTATGAAGCATCTTCATTTGTTTATACTTTGTGGTGTCCGACAAGTTGTGACTGTACTTTGGTTTCCCTGTGCCTGCTCTGCCCTGGGTACGAACTTGTACATCCCATGTGCGGCCAGGGGCATTCTGGATGTTGCTGTTACAGCAGCAAATGCATGTGCTATTCTTTTTGTTTTCAAAACAAAGTAAAAGCAAGAGATTGACTGCATCTGTTTCTGCTGGATGAGACCTACTGTGCATGCAGGCACTCACAATTTCATTTCTGTATGGTGTTGAAGCTACTGTTGTGTTGTGCTGCCAGTATCCTGATGCCTTCAGTAAAGTTTATAGCTTGGACATCCTCAGCTGGTGCAAACTTGATTGTTCTTAGAATCATAGAATCATTAAGGT
>NW_010118148.1:0-20039 GCF_000699245.1 Pterocles gutturalis
ATTAAGTAGGACAGTCCAAAGTAGACTTTAGGGGAAACAAAGACCCCAGGAAGTTCTGTTCTGTTTAGTTTATAAATATATATATATTTTTATTTGTTCTTTTGTTTTGTTGTTTTGTTTGTTGTTGGTTTTTTTTTTTTCCCTCCTCTCCTGGATATTTATTTCTTTGGTATTTTGAATAGATGTTTTAAATGATATGAACCGGACCTTCAAGAGCCTTAAATAGTTTCTTTGATAATTTATTATCGTGTGAACTGTACTCACAGAGGAAAAAATTATTTTGTGAGGCCAAGCAAAACTGCGCAGAGTCTATTTTTCTACATGTCACGTGTGTCCAGACTTTCAGAAAGCAAAATTCTGTACTTTCCCATCTCTCCATTACATTGCTCTTCATTTCAGCAAGTCTAAAAAACTAAGGAAACAAACAAACACACAAAAAAAGACAAACTTCATGGGGGTCCGTAAATTATATTTTTATACACAGAATTGTAAATTAGATTTTTTTGAGAGATCAATACTTAACTGAATCACATTTCGTTTTTTGAAATAGTGTAAAATATGAGAATATATTATTTTAATTTAAATAGTTTCAAATGTAACGTCATTTCCTGTATTGTTTTCCATGTTTTGCTTTGTAAAAACACCATTTGGCCACGTTCATGGAAGTCAAGACTGTTACACAAACTTTTTATTTGCAAAAACCGTAAAAAACTTTGTTATTTTTAACTTCAAAAAAATTTATTAGAAGATAATATTTTTTAAAAAGCGCACATGGCAGCAATTCTGTGACGATGGAGAAGGTAGTTTGTACAGAGGGGAGAAAAGGATGTTTTGCATTAATAAATTGAGAAATAACTGCTGTAAATTTACTAAAATGTATTTTTGAATATTTTGTAATAGTTTTAATAGTTTTATAGAAATAAAATGTGCCATGCACAGTCTGGTTAGTATATAATAACTAAGAGTTCCTGGTGCATCCCATTTTTTTTTTCCTTTTTGCTTATTGGTTTAGGAAACATGATGCCTAAAGGAGTGCCCACTATTTTATTTAGATGTGTTGCTTCTAACTTTTAATTTTGATACTTTAATTAAGGAAACGAATCCATCACATCCGCACGTAACCTGGAATCTCTTGTACTAACAGCAGAACCTCACTTATTCGCACGAGCAACTGGGAGACGCGGTTTCCCTTCGCTGGAGCCCTGGCTCCCCATCTGTGCTCAGGTGATGCCCTCCTCTTCCAGCTCCAGCCCCGGCTCTGTGTCCACCTCCCAGTCTGGTCCAGAGACCACAGACAGCTCTTAAAATTTATTTCTGAGGGCATTAAATGGAGTTTGCCCTTTGAAGCGTGTTAATTTGAATGTAGGCAGCTGCCTTCACCTTTTGGTGGCACCGGGATTTGAATAGTCTTTAATTTGGGTGCCTGGAAGACGGAAATCTCAAGGAGAGACACTGACTTTGGTGAATTAACTGGGATTCATGTGGCTGATGCTGGAAGAAGGAGATGGTCACCAGATTTCACTGGCCACCTTGCTTGAGTAACAACACAGGGCTTGGGGCCACCAAGAAAAGAACAAAACACCCTTTGCAAAACAAACAAACAAAAAAGGATAAAAATTAGTTAATTTATTCTGAGAGACGTTCCTTATCTGTAATGTGTCAGAGTCCATCCCGAGGCATCAATGGGTGAACATGTTGGAGATGTGTTTTAGGAGCTGAGTGGTGGGGTCAGTGCTGCACCCCCTGCCCAGTCCCAGCCCTGCCGAAGGGCTGGTCCTTGATGGGTGCCAATGAGTGAGGTTCTGCTGTGCCATGTGCTCCTCCCCGGAGGGTTTCCAGGATCCCTTTAAAAATTTTGCAAAACATTGTGTGTGCGTGTGTGTGCATGTCTGCGACAGAACCGTGTTGGAAGGGAGCTTTCCTTGAATGTCTTCTCACCTTTTCTTTGGTTTCCATTACTCACTGGTCTAGGATGTTCATCTATCAGGCAGCCTCTTGCACCAGAGATGCAGCCACATCCTCCACCGGGATGGACGGCAGCTCCAGGTGGCCCCCTGGGATGTCCTTGTGTGGGGCCACCGCTGGAGAGCGCAGACCATGCTCTTCATGCTCAAAGCCTGGGAGCTTCCAGCGCAGAGTCCGCACAGGGACCCCCGTGTCAAGCCCGAACAGATGGATGTGGTGTCTTCTTCCCAGCAGCTTCTAGTCCAGGGCCACCTCCACCCTACAAAGCACGGTCATGGGATACTGCAGCACCTGTATGGACTGTCGGGGTGGAACCAAGCCACCCGATTGCCCACCTGGTGCAGAGCACCGTGGGTGACTGGGGACTGCCCGGTGGGTGACAAAGACCCACTGCCCACCCCGGCTTGGACTTTGTTGCCTCCATCGGGGGCTGTAAATGCGGCTGGTTTGGGGCATGTAAAAATGTGATTGTGGAACAAATAACTCTCTGCTGTAAGAGTCTGGCCTTTGTACAGCAAAGTCTGGGCATCTGAGCTCTCTTACCCCTGTCTCTGAATGGCAGCTGGCATTTTGTAAAGCGTTTACACTCAAAAACCAAGTGTGTTGGAGCCTACCTTCTCCAGAGGTCAGGCGGTGGAGGTGTTTAGGGATGTCAGTGACCAAACTTAAAGCCATTGGCTTGGGGGCTTCACTCTAAATTGTAACTGAGATGAAAAAGAGCCATTAGACCAGAGCCCAAGCTTGTGTCAGAGTAGAGGAGGCCCTGGGAGGGACCGTATCAGACATTGCCATGTTTAATCTTCGCCAAAAGGCCAAGATGAGCTCAGAGCTTTGTGTGAGAGAAGCTAAGATGTTGTCTTATACTGGGATCAACCTGTTTCGCCAAGAAAAGAAGTGCTGTGCCATGTTCTCCATCACACGTATTTCAAGTGACTGTATGCCTCCCTCTCACTGGATATTCATTACATCTCTTCCTTCAGCGCCTCGTGTCCACATCACCCCTCCATGGTACCCATTAAAAGTGCTTCATTAGATGGACCGATCCAACCTATAGCTACAGCTCTCGTATGAAGGATGTACTGTCATAACGTTGTGCAAAACGTCTAGAAGATGTCACCATCCATTTTCAGGGTCTGAGTATGGCAATAGTTTGTATAAAATGTACACATAGTGGTGGCTACAGAATAGTTTATGACTAAATACATATCTATTACTGTTAAAATAATGTATAAGAATGTACTTGAAGCTATTATCCTTGTGCTCCGTTGTCTGAATAATTAAAGAAATTACAGAGACTTCCTGAAATGTCTGTTACGTGATGGCATTCCTATCGCACTTTCAGCTCTGCAGTTTTTAACTCGGTGACATTGAAACAGGGTGTGGGGAGCCTGGCGCCCAGTCCTGTGGGATTTGACACAGGACCCTTCAAACACGGCAGGAATTGTGCCCATGCCACTTTATGTGATGGTGGCAACCTCCCTCTTCTCCCACCTAGAGCCACGCAGACAGTCTATCATTTACCTGTGAAATACCGCATGGCTCTGCCAAGCCAACTTATTTGTCGGGTTTTTGTGGGGAGACTGAGACCCCCTGAAGGTCAGCCCATCAGCACCTGCCTGTCCTCCCCATCCAAGCCCATGTGAGAAGTGACCCTAATGAGACTGGGGCTAATTCGTGCTTATCTGACTGGCCTTTCATGCAGTGCCCTGGTGCTCAGGCATCAGGTAAACCAACCGAAGGGAAGCGGATGCGCCAGTAAAAGAGGATCACGTCCACTGTGCGGTTAAAATCCAAGCCAAGCACTGGAGTAAATCAGGTCTTTCACAGCCGGGTAGCTGTACCATGCCACAGACAGCAGCTCTTAGTGCCCTCACATATGCAAGTTTGCTTAGGTGTATCTTTTTCTAAATACACATGCACATATGCATATATATATATATATTATTATTATCCCTATATTATAAGAGGTCAGCACATCCTGCCAGGCTATAAATATGCCCTCCTGAGCATTTCACACCATGCCGAGGTTGAGCAGGGGATGTAAATCAGCCTAGTTGGGTGATAATTGGGCAGCAGTTTTGCAGCTCCAGTACAACATCTATTTCAATTACAGGGGGAAGGAAATCAGAAAGAGCATTTTATTTTAGTCATTACTGCAAGCCATAAGGGACCACTATACTTGCCAAACTTTTGAAATTTTCTCTTCAGCAATTTCTGCCTCAAACTAGTGCAAACTTTACCAAAAAAAAAAAAAAAAAGTCAATTTTCCATGTACAAAGCATTTCAGAGATTTTGATGAAGCAGTGTTACTGTGATCCTTGGCCTGAAAGGGACAATATCATGTTTAAAAAGTGCATCTTTACAGGCGGTGGGGCTGTCGCAGATTCTGATGGGAGCAGGATGAGGCCCGCAGGCATCGCTTATGCTGAGATTGCTAAATACCGTTTTTAATACTTTGCATTTGGGGTGCTTAGGCTTATGTATTTAAATAATTTTGGCTTTCAGGACTAAAAAGAAGTGAGCAAATCCAGGAAATATTAATAATCCTGTCCTGCTTCCAGTAAAACTGAGAGCAGCATCCAGAGCTGATCTGAGTGCACAGGATGTCCTCCTGTTACCTTAAAGCCCAGCACAGGACTCTGTATAACTTCTTTTCCTTCCCTTTTTAAGTGAGAGCAAGCCAGCTATTTGGACAAATATTGCTGCAAATCAGGAGTGAAAGCACAAGGTCAGGAAATCCGTTTGGGGTAAAAATATTTGTTTTGATGTCCTGTGACCTAAATGTGAAATAAATATTAGATTTGCTCAGTTTGGTGTAAACAAATGTCTGTTCCTATTACCAAGGAGGAGAGGTGACAAGGGATGCTCTGTGTGGTGTGACTGTGGAGGGTCCCTTGGCCACCAAACTCACATCTTGCTGCTGCCCAAGGGCAGGAGGGCTCAGACGTGGGCAGGGGAGCAGGGATGCTGTGGGAGCACTGGGTGCTTTGTGTGGCTCTGCCCAGCCTGCTGGGCTCTGGGGACAGCATGGGGACCCCTTCCTCACCCCACTGCTGGGGCAATGCTTGTCTGGACCAGCTCTCTGGGACAGCACGAAGTGTCCCTTGAAAAAGAGATGTGCTCACAGGAAAAATATACTTGGGAATGTTGTTATCATCCCAAGTCTTGAGTGTTTTGATGGCATTCGACGCAAGGGAATGGACAATAAGTCTGTATGCAGTTATAGCAACATCCTTTTGGTATCACCGCATGCAGGCACTATGTCACAGACATGTCATAGGGTTTCACTGAGTGGAGGAAGCTTATTTTGCAAGCAGGGTGTAGCTCAGGCTTTGCCTAGTTTGTAGTCATTAAAATATTTCATGATGGTTTTTTCCAACAATTTAGGCTGGGAGGGGCATTTGGAGGTCCTGGCTCCCATATGGGGCTGGCTTAGAGCAGGCTGCTGGGGGCCATCTCCTGTCTAGTCCTACGTGTCTCGAACGACGGAGAGCCACCACCCCTCTGGGTAACTGGTATTGTTAAATACACTAACATTTTGCCTAAATATTGCAGTGTTGCATTTTATCTACCAAGAATCTTCCTTTACATTCTCTTTGTTTTTCCTCCAGGGGGAAAGAGACCCAAGAGTTAAAACAAGATTAGTTTTAAGAAATCCCAGGTTCAAAATCTGTGACGTTCAGAGGTCTGCTGAGCTCTGCTTCTGCTCCTGCAGCCTGCACTGAGCAGACACAGCCGAAACATTACTTGCCCAGCTAGCCTCTTCTCTGTAAGTCACTCCCGTCCTGTTTTCTACAGCGGTAAGCACTGCTTTTAATTATTAGACTGTGATGAATGCAAACAAATATTAGTCTGAGGATTGCTCATGAACAATTCTCTTGAAGAGTCACCAGGTTGGTGTAGGCTTTGTTGGCTTTGCCAAACGATGCCCGTTCTAGTCTGCAAAGTTTTTCTAGAAACAGGAGTGTAATAAATGTACAGTATCAAACAAGTCTGTTCTGGCACAGTATTTGTATGAATAACCATTTTGTGCTAACACCGGTGGAAGCTACAGGGTTCACATGCATCAGAAAGTCCGACTGTCATTCAAATATTAGCAAATAATGAATCATGTGATCCCACAAATAACAACAAACCAACCTGGTTGCTTTCATTGAGGAAAAATGATTATGAATCACTGTGTACTGTGGGCTCAATCCAACAACCACCAGCGTCAAAAGGAGCCTTTCCACAACTTCAAACAGGCAGGGAGCTGAGCTGTGTTTGCTCAGCTTTACTCTATGTATCCTTCGCTTTCATATTGCATGATTGAATAATAGAATTTATCAGGCAGGCAGGAATTTCCTAGAGCAGCCAAGAGTGGGCGAATGTCACCTCCTGACTGCATATGTGCAGCTCCCGCTGATGTCAGTAGGGTTATGTATGGGCAAAATGAGGTCAGGCTGTGGTGTCCTACTTTATGTGCCCTGTGGTATTACACTCAATTAAGTTTTGTCTCCCAGGACGCAGCCTCCCTCCCACTTAAGTCACCAGGAACTTTGTCACTACACAGGAGAAGGCATGAAATATTCCTCTTTGATCTGGAGTGCAATAAGTTTTAGTTCACGTATTTAGGAACATGGAGCTGCACTTTGAAAAGAGGGGCTAAATTCAGTATGAAAAAAAATACATGAAATCCTGATGTGGGGCATCTTCAGGAGAAGGTAACAGCTTTGCAAGCTCACACACAGACTTGAAGAGCACGGTGGCCTCAGCAAAAACTTCTTCCTAAGGCAGCAGGGCACCTTCCCTGCCCTCTGCCAGCAGCTCCCCGCAGTCCCTCGCAGAAAGATCCTGAATATTGTGGGCTGCACTTTTTAGGCAGTGCAGGAGAGTCAGCCACATCTTCTGTGTGGGTGACCACATGCTAGACTACTTTGAAAATATCCACCACTGGTTATGAAGTTAAACTATAAATAGCTGTAGGAATGCCAGCTGAAGGAGAAGGTAGGAAAAAACCCCTCAGTACAAACAAGTTGCCAGAAGGATGCTGTGCTTTGAGTGAACCAGGTTTGGTCCTTACCACTTTGATGGGGTTTCTTCTGATATTAAGCAAGTAGCTTGTTGTCTCTCTGCCTTCATCAGATATGTGCAGAAAAACATCTCTGAGGATAATTTTCTGTGGTCTATGTGGTCTACATGATGAGAAACACAGTGATTCAGATATTATCTACCGCCTGTGTGCCACTCTGAGGGATCTCCTCTGTGTGTACATGGTGAAACCCAAGGATGATGCAGAACCTTTACATGGCAGCCCATTTGAAAGCCCTTTTATTTGTATATTGGTTAGAAAATTGCATTTAATTTTTAAATCTCTCACAGTTGCCAGTATTAGGCATCTTTATATATAAAATAAGCATGTTTCCTATGGCATTTTTAACTCATAGAATCATAGAATGGTTTGGGTTGCAAGGAACCTTAAAGGATATCTAGTTTCAACACCCCTAGATCCTGATCCACTAGCCCAGGTTGCTCAAAGCCTCATCCAGCCTGGCCTTGAACACCGCCAGGGATGGGGCATCCACAGCTTCTCTGGGCAACCTGTGCCAGTGTCTCACCACCCTCACAGTGAAAAATTGCTTCCTCATATCCAATCTAAATCTTCCCTTTTTCATCTTAAAACCATTACCCCTCGTCCTATCACTCAACTCCCTGATCAAGAGCCATTCTAAATACCTTTGGAAAAGAGGACAATGGGCTTTTTACACATTGTTAGACTTAGCACAGCACACATAAGTCCCAAGGATAGCCCAGAAGGCAGCAGCCAGCTCAAGACACTATTTTGGCTTCTGATTGTGTCTCCATGTGTCGCTTAGAGCTGTCAGTGGGGCCCAGAGGGCAGTTTGGTTCCCCTGAAGTAGGTACCCGCTGGCTGGCTGGAGGAGTCTGGGTGGACAAGATCTCCAGGGGCTAATGAGGGAGCTGAGACAACAAGAGCTCACATAAACACCTGCAATTATGTGTCTGAAGGCAGGTATCCTAATTTAGAGCTGAATCCTGCCCAAAATGTCACCTCAGCCCTCCATTTTCTGCAGAGGATCCCCATGGGCTGCTAAGTTACATTTAGGGCCTTCTTGACCCATCCAGTGGTCCTGATGTGGGGCACATGTACACTTTCCATAGCTCTGCAGAGTGACAGAGCTCTGGGTGTTGGTGTATTCACCCTCCCTCTGTGCCCACGCTGGGGTAAGCCCAGTGTAGTCCAAAGCCAGAGCTTTCTCTGGGGCTGGTCCTCCGCTGTGGGACGAGCTCAGGACTTCAGAGAGGCCACAAACCACAGCGCCGCTCTTTCCAAGAGTGAAGCACGCTTGTTCAGCCTTGCCTGCGTTGGTATAAACACCGTGCACACACATTGTAGTTAATTAAAACTATTCCCACTCCATTTTCCCCTGGGGGAAGGAAAGGAGAAGAGATAGATGCTCATGGGAGAGGTGCTGATGTGATCTGGAGCTAGACATGCAGTGTCGTGGGGATAAAAAGCCGCGGAGGCCTGATGGAGCACCATGGGGTGCACGGAGAGTTGTCCCTGGAAAGAGATTTCCCTTAATCCGTGTGCTGTCGAAGGGAGGAAGCAGTGTATTTCTGGGAGAAAGAGCAAGAGACTAAGACCATCCACTCTCCAAGGTGAGGAGGCATGGATGGAGGCTTGTCCTCACACCCACCCAACATCGACATCTTCCTTGGGACATTTGGGACCTTGGGAACCTCCTGTCCTCCAAAGCCCCAGTTTTTGGGCAACTCATGGCAAGGACAGAAGAATGCTTGGTGTGGGTATGACACAGCCGGGGCTGTGCACTGGCGCTCGGTCTTGGTGACTCAGCCCCGACGCCACAGGAGCTGTCCTGGCTGTCAGACACAGAACAAGAACAGCTTACAGCTCTCCCGCTTGCTGCTCCCGACTTACTCACGGAGACACCAGGGAGTTGCTCCGGAATTTACTTGGTGGTTCACGGGTGCAAAGGGCTCAGTCAGGGAAAGTGAGTGCCCTGGTCCATGCAGCCAACTCTGCGACACGCAGGGCTGCTTTCCACCTCTGGGAGAGGCAGCAGGCTTGGTTCCCAAGCAGGAGGGCAGGCATCCTCCGCACCAAGCACAGGACATCAGTGCCAAATCAGCTCCAGTGTCTTGCTCTTCTCAGTGCTGAGCAGCTTGGCGCTGAGCTGGCGGTGCTTCTGTGGGAGAGATGCAGCCAGCACCCACCAACATGTGGGGCTGTGCTGCTTCAGCGGGTCCTCTGGTGCCTTCCAGCAGGTGTTGAAGAAATGGTGAAGCTTGTGGGACCCAGCCAGTGGGCCCTGGTAGGTGCTGCAGTGGTTTGCAGCAGAAGCTGATGTGTGCACAGCAAGAAGGACCCAGGTATCACCAAGGGATTTCCACCTCCCTGGATAGGATCCCAGAGGTGCAAGGGAGCTTTGCTTTTCCCAAAACAGAAATTAATCAGCTGCACCTAGCAACGGGCAGGATGCTGCAGCTCATCAGAGAAGGGGAGATGTCTCTGTGCAGCCCCTGCCCCATCAGGGCTGAGAAGGTGGGTGGCGGGTGGCTGGAGGAAATGTTTCAGAGGGAGCTGTGGCATGGGTTCCTCACCTGCTTGTGAACCCACCATAAGAGGGGCCAGCAGGGTAAGGCCCGGGTGTCCGAAATGAAATAAAGTTGGATTTCATAGTATAGGTTCCCAAGGAGGCAAATTGCCACTTTACAAATACAAAATAAGTCAAGTTTGGGCTCCTGTTGGAGTTTGTCTTTGCAGAAGGAAGATGTTTTGCCTGATCACAAGGTGTTCAGTGTTGGGGTTTTTTTCTCTCATCGAGGAAATGTCTGTACTTCAGTTATCAGCTGAAGCTGAGAACGAAACACACCTAAATATTATTTCACCTTTAGGTATAACAGAACAAGCAGCAACATTAGTACATCTTCTTGCAGTCTTACCCATCGGAGCTATTCTTTTCCTGTTTATAGGGATCCTGACAGGACAGAAGTATTTATTGAGAGTTAAATAACGACATCTGTTATCAAGAATATCAAACCCAGGGGAAGCTGTTTCATATTAAAAAAGACACTCAGGGCCAATTTTCCTCTTGATGAATATAGGCACAGCCTTATAAACTTCTTTAAAGTTTCGCTCTTTGCACCAGAATAAAATTCAACCCAAGGAGCTTATACAAGAGCTTATACAAACAAGTACTACACACATGTGCAAAAAGAGTTTGCTTTTAAAACACGTCTCACTGAAAAAAAAAAAAAAAAAAAAGAAGCAAGCAGAAACAAACCTCCAGACCTTTCAGGATTTGGTTCTTTAGGTGGAATCAAAGTGACCTCTAGTGATTCCCCGTTAACCATGCAGCTCAGCAGCCACCAGCACAGAGCATGAGGTGCAATGGTATGATGCTCTCTCAGCTGGTATAAAAGCAATCAATACCTGATTAAAGCTAAATTATAGCAATTAATGACTGCTACAATGACCATCCACACAATTCAAGTATAAAATATTTTCTCAAACTCTACCATTTCTTTTCACACAAGCCGCGCACTGTTAGAAGAAGAGGATTGTTTTTATTAGCCCATTAAAAATAAGCAACACAATGAATTTATTAGTAACTTATCATCCATGTGTCTTCTGGCACTGCTGACGTGCTGTTCTTTGGGAATAGGCAGGATAGGAAGTGTGCTAGATTTGCGATTTAACTCGTTTGTTCCTACTTTTTGGAACAGTCACAGGCTGATTGCAAAATTATTACCAGTTGTGTAGCGAGCGCAGACTGCTCCTGCAGGGCTAATATTTACCAGTCCCTGGGCTGGGCCAGGATGGACAACAGGAGAGAGAGTTTCACCTCTACGAGGTCATTTTTTTTCCTTCCAAACTATCAAGTTTACATAAAGAAGAGTGTAGAGAGAGGATGTTACAATTCATCAGCAGTGGGGGAAACTGAAAATATATATCAGCCAAATTATGTTGGTTTACCATGAAAATCAATAGAAAAGGGGGTTAGAAATGGGATGTGATCGCTCAGGGGCAATGCGGGTAAGTTCAGCCAGCAGTAAGATGGTTGCATTCTCTGGCCTAATATCCCCCAGGGATATTTCAGGGTTGAGGAAAGCAGCAAAAATCATTGATTCCTTTGGTGCAGGAGATAGGGATGGGCACAGGGGAGATGCTGAGCTCTGCTGAGACTCAAAATGCAGATTTTAAAAAAAATATATATATCTTCCATAGGTTATATGTGTCAATCTCTGAACCAGAACTGGGTGAAAAACAGGACACTATTCCTACCAGAAAAAAAATCACCCAACTGCTTTAGTTTCATAAGTGTTTCAAAGAAGTTAATTCCTAACCTCCTCTTTGATTCTTTCCCTCCCCACCTCCACTAAAGACCATGAGGTTTGGCATCTGCAGCAAGAAGGACAAGAACATTGCACCCTCTTGCTCTCTTTCAAAAAATGCAATGGTCATGCTGAGAGCAAATTGCTGTTTGAATCCTTTCCAGGGCTGCTCTAGCATTCCCTGTAATTTTAGCGGAGGCTCTGCCGCAGCCGCTGTAATGAGACATGCTCCCTTGTTGTGGTCAGTGCTACTTTCATCACCCATTTGCAATAAAGGTTCTTTTTTTTTTTTGCCTGGATTTGTCAGCACCTTCCACTCCCACCAGTAAGGATTACTCAGGACATTCCTAAGATACATTTCAGGACTTCTCATGGAAAGGAGAAGTTTTGCAACTGGTACTGTTTGACTTGCCAGCTTGGCTCAAAGCCCTGCCCTCCCCACCAGCCATGCCAGGGATGCTGGGCACCCTCCTGCCTCTCTGCCGGGGGTGTCCATGGTGTAAAACTGGGCTGTATTCCTGACAGCTGCTGCTCTCTACCCCCAAAATGCCCAGGTCAGACCTGGATGCTGGGCTGGTATTAACTGTCAACCTATGGCTTCACTTGCCACCGCTCAGGAGCATCTTCTGGATTCGGTCTCCTCCATACCAGGGCATGAACCAACTTGAAGGAGTGAAATTATGCACATGTTTGTCCAGGGCTTAAAAATTAGCCAGAGAAGATGGATTTGTCATCAAATAATGAATCCAGCTACCAGAGAGACCCAGCCCAGGCTCTTGTTCTGCCTGGGTAAGCCTTTGTCAGAGCCACAGCTGCACGTCCCAGTAACAGGTCCTATTCGTGTTTCTCTGTTAAGTCAAATATGACTTGACCAGTGTTTGTTTTTGAGGCTTAGAGACTGAAGGAAAACATTTTCATTTGTCACGAGAAGCAAAGCCAATAAGAACAGGTGGTGAGAAGAAGCAGGGTGCTCAATGTAGGATGATCTGATGCTAACTGTGAATTATTTTTCAGACCTAGATATCTTTATTGGTGTTAAACCAAACCAAATCTTTCTGTATTTTGGTTCTTTTCTTTCCCAAAGAAACTAGCACATTTTATTAAGCTGCTTATTAATTTTATTTTAATTTTTGATAAAATCATACAACTTTAATTAAAGGCAAAAGCTAGAAAAATGCATTTTGTCTTGAAAGAGTCACTTTCTGGTAAAGAACTTTTCCTTATTTCTAAAGCCAAGGCTGTGATAATCGAAAGTACTTGCACAGCCTTTGAGTCCCAGACCTGAAAGCTGTAAAAATATAATTTATTTTACACAGGCATGCTGTGGGTTTATTTTTCCAGCTAAGGCATGAGAATACAGAAGCTGGTTTCACTTTTGCGGTCTAATAGGTCAGTGCAGATTTACCATTTTAAACATGTGCAGCCATAAATACACAACAAAACAAATTGTTGCTGCTGCTGTGATCCAAACCCCAAATTAAAAACAAATACAAATTAGAAATCCCCTTTGGAAATCTCATCTGTCTAAAGCTGCTGCAATGTCATCTTGATGACAGAACTTCTTAGAGAACAACAGTGCACAACAGTTGGACTTTTTAGAGTATTTTTACTAAACCTCTTTTTTGTTTGTTTTGAATATTCTAATACTTTCAAATTCCTGACTTCATGAGCCATGTGATTGTATGTGAATTTCAGATTATGTTGGGTTTTTTCAAGTCAGCCTCCAGCCTTCATCATTTGCAGCAAAAAGACGTTAAGAAGGTGAATATTAAATCCTGAAGACCTGGAGGAAAAAAAAAAAAAAAAAAAACAATAAAACTAGAGTTTATAGTGATCTTGTATTTATGTCATGGTAAAGTTTGCACAGTTGAAATTGGCATCAGGAGACAAGGCAAAAGTAGCACGGAGGAACATTTAAATTCTTTGATGCTGGAAGCTCCAGAAAAGGATAAAGCATCCAACTGGAGACCAGCCCACCCAGCTCAGCCTGCCCACGAGAGAGGGGTCACCGTGGTCCTCCATGGGCACTCCTTTGAAGGAGGTAAAACATGATGGTACTGCATATTTTATAAAAGGTTCACCACTGTCTGAAGGAAAGTTTTCCTAAGGAGTTATCTGGAATGAAAGCGATGGTGGAGTACCGACAGAGACTACTCAAACACCCTGGAGAAACCAGTGGTGTGCAACAGGCTCCTGCAGATCCCTCACAACTGTCTGTGGGGTTTCGTTTTTCTTGCCCTGGCACCCAAGAGTGGATTTAGAAACGCTGGAGGAGGGAGAGAAAGGGCTAATGCTGGGCTAACACTGGGGCAGGGAGGGTCTCTCTGCTCCCACGCCCCCATCACCTCCTGGCAGGGGTTTCCAAATGGAGCCAACCTCCCCAGCTTCCCTTGTACCCCAGGGGAGCGACTCAAAAACGATAACAGCACAAGGCTCCTTGGCTCTGGCAGGACTGCGCAAGCTGCCCGAACACATTTTGAGGCCAAAAGTAAGAAAAGAGTGTGCCAACAATCCCTTGTGTTAACTGACATGACAACATCCCGACACTCTGCTCGACCGCATCATGAAGCCCTTCGGAGGTGTCGAAACTAACGGCTGTTCTTCCTGCATCTTCCTGGGCTGTGTTTGTGTTTTAGCCAATTTTGTGGCACCAATAAAGTGTTGAAGGTGCTTTTCTAGTCATTTTTAGGCATTCTTGCACAAAGCAGAAGCAGACACTGACATAACTGCAGGCAGATCGACTCCTGGAGACAAGCGGGTAAGCCTCTGAGCAGCAAAGAAACCAATCTTTTTGGAGGTTTACAAGGAAAATTGACAAAAGTCAGCTTTTGTAGCTCAGCTTTGCACAGGAAAAAGCCACAGGTTCTTGCAACATCTAGATAAAGATGAAGCTATGCAAGGATAACTTTGTTCACCCTGTAGAGAGGAGGAAGTCAAAGTACCAGAGGCATGGCTTAAAAAGAACCTTGCCATGGTTTGCAGCAGGATGCTGAGGTTGAAAGTGAGAGAAACAGAAAAATGGCTAAAGAAAACAAGGGTACATAGGGAAAATTACTGCTTCACCATGGAAATGAAACTTGCTCTTTAGTGCACTTAAAACACAAGCCTTGCTGCTCTCCATCCAAGAGCAGGAGGGAACCAACACGTGAGACAACATGTTCAAGAAGGATGATATTAAACACATCCATCAAATTGGCTGTGTTGGCAGGTGACTGGGCAACATCAAAGAAAGGCAACAGTGTAGAAACACCGATTTGTGTAGGGACAAAGGGGCCTGAGCAATTGCAGGACAAATATCTTGACTCTAGCATTGCACAAGCAAACAGAACAGGTTTTAGATGAAAGAAGGATCAAAGACAGAGAGCCAAAGAGAAAATAGGATGTACAGTACTGGATTGATTGGGTCAGGTTAATATAGAATGGTTCTTTGACACAGTCAGTGACTTTATTTTTAGACAGAACAATTGATCTAAGAAGAATTTGCAACGATGTTACATCAGCATATGCTACCTCAGCCCAAGAAGATGGGAACAAGTGTGTGAGCTGCAGGCTCAGCATTGAGGGGCTGTGACATGCCCACTGAAAATGGGAGGAGGAGAGAAATGGATTTCCTCAAGCATTGATCATTTCACTGAGCTGTTCTAATACCCCTGGCAGAAATTCAGGAGTATGCTGTGGTGGGTGACAAGACAACAGCTGCCACAGTCAATAAAGCTGACCAAAATGATGGTCAGGAAGTACAAGATGATCTTGACTAGCTGATAGAAATGATGTGAAAATGAATAATCAAAAATGTTTCTTGTGCACATAGGGAGTAAAAACAGTTATTCCTATTAGAAACTGGAGGTAGGAGAGGATAAATGAGTCCTGCAGGCACTAGCCACCTCCATGTACCCATTAGGAATGTGGCACGCCCATGCAAAACGCTTACATGATGCCAGGAGGTATCAGGAGAGGTATTTCCACCAGTTAGGGGGAAAGCTTTGGGAAACAGCAGATACACATAGGAAGGAAGCAATTTCGAAGATTTTGCTTAGGATTAGAGTGACTCTGGTGATGACAGAGATGTAGGAAGAAACCTGAAGGGCTGTGAACTCTGAAAGATGAAGTCTTAGAGACGGCTCCTCTGCTGAAAGGTTGCCTGTCCTTCATGTACGCTAGCACTGGTCAGTCACACCAGGCATGGAAAAATCAGCACTCAGCAATAAATCACGTCCCTCTAGGAACTCTGTCAGGTTTCACAGATATCTCTGTAGCTAATTACTTGTCATTTAGAGCAGTGTTCAGCTTGGACTTATATGTCAGAACAGGTTTTCAGGGCTGACAAGCTGTACCTATAGGCACACGAGCAGCACGGGGACAGGTAGTTGCACGGAAGATACCCAGCCAGATTCAAGCACTAGTAAACCAGGCATGTCAAACCAGTGGTCAGCTGAAAAAAAGTGCTCCAGACTCAGCTGCAGGGTGGCTGTGCAGAGCCTCAGTCCTGGATGGGATACTGGGATGGGATGCCTGGATGGGATACTCAGGAGGGCTTGCTTTTGGCTGCTGTTATTTTGGGTGGCTGCAGTGAAAGGGCTGGCGTGACGTGCGTTCGAAAGCAAGATTATCTGACCTCCGTGGCATGGGCACAAGCCAGCTCTGCCCCTGTCCAGGAGCATCACCCCACCGCAGAAGGGTTCACAGGGCAGTGCCCAGTGGAGGGTCAGAGCAGAGCCCAGTTTCTCCCCAGTATGATGAAGGGACCTTTGCCTGGCAAAACCTTCAAGTGCAAAAAACCCATTGCAAGTACCTGTCTCCAGCCCTGAGCAGGTCTCTGTGCCCAGCAGCATCCCTGCCTGCCCTGCATCCTGCCCACGCTGCAGCCTGTCCCTGCTGTGGGACCCGCTGAGCCCGGGCAGTGCTCTGAAGCAGCTGACAGAGAGAGCTGAGACTGCAAACCTGTAATTATTTAAGATTAATTTGCATGTCGCGTTGGCACATCATTTTCTGTTAGATTGGCTGGGTTAGTGCCTCGATCAGCGGGAAGAGTGCTTCCAGGGTGAGCACAGACTGCATTTGAGCACATGCAGCTGGGTTCTATGTTTGCTTTTCCCCTGCTCAGCACCCTTCCCAGGACCCATGTGCCTGGCAGCGGGTCCAAGCCCCACATTAACAGGCTCTCCATCCCCTGCCTGGGAGGAACTGGGAGCTTCCAATCCATCTACACAACAGGCATCCAGTTAAAGGCAGACAAAAGGAAAGCAGGAGGGTAGGGGGGCATCCAGACCCCTTCCCTTGTGAAGAATGTGGGGGGCTGAGTCACACCCCACTGCCCACTGGGGATGCCCGCTCCATCCCCCCTGTCCCCAGAGCCCACACTGCCGTCCAGCTCTGCTCCTGTCCACTCCAGTTCCCAATTCTCTATTTCTCATAGTGAGTTTCCTTCAGTCCAAGAACCTGCTTTTCTTTAATATATCCACAGTTATTATTGAATCAAACCCTTCCCTTCTTCTGCTTCACTCCAGGTAAAGAAAATGACAATTAACCTGATTCAGTTGTGAGTTAATTCATTTAATCTCCAGGTGCCCTCAGTCTTGAAATTAACACCCCTAAAACACTGATAAATAGCATTCATATCTCTTCCTCTAATTATGCATATAATGAAGCTCATTTAGAAAGCAGCCAGCAGGATGGAAATCACACCACATGCTTTAGGCCTCTTTCCCACTACCATCCAAATCCCTTTCTCCAGGTGAGGCTGACACTCAGGACTTCGCTCCCTGGCCCTGGATAGGGCTCAGGGATGCTCTGCCACCCTGCCCAGCATCCCAGCACCACCTGCCAACACTGGTCCTGAAACCAGCCTTGCACAGCAACGGGCAGGGCCTGGGAATTCTCAGCTGAGCCAAATATGGAGAAGAAATGGTCTTGGTGGACTGAGTTCATGGTGTGTCATGGTTTTCCCTGCCTTCCACCAGCAGGTAAAGAGGTTTCACCAGCAGCAATGGCTGCGTGTTCCTCCCACCTCTCCCTGTATCAACCCTGCCCTCTGCCACACGTTAGCCAGGCTCCTGCATCCTCAAACACTGAAATGTAGCAACAAAACTGCATTAAACTATTGTTTTCTGCCTGATCTCCTCTATAAATCTGCCACTTTGGTTTCCTATCCAGAGGAGGGCTGTGAGCTGGACTGTGTTTCCACAGAGTCCTCCAGCAAAGCCATTGCTTCCATCAGCAAGGATGACACTAGAGCTCAGGGAACCTTCCCCCCTGAAGCTAAAAACCCAGTAAAAGAGTTGAAGATGTACAATCTCGTGGTGGCCTTCTTCAGCCACAGCAAGGATGGTGACAGAGAGGGCTGAACACCCACACATCTCCTTGGGCTGCAGTGGTGGGCAGCACACAGACGAGGGTACCCGGCGTTGCGTCCTCTGCTGCAATACTCGGCTTTATACTCGCACTTAGTTTTTTGGCAAGTTAAATGTTTCCTTCCAGGGTCACTTTGGATGAGCATCTTGAGTGAGTCACTTCTCATGCCCAGGTCACCAGGTGCCAGCTCACTGCCACCTCCACCACCAGCAGCTGGGTAACCGGTGTTCTGCTTGGCTTCCACAGGTGACAACTGCCCAGCTCCTGGAGATGTGTCCCCCTGCCACCCCACATTGCAGCGGGCTGCGTTCCCAAAGCTAGCTGCTTCCTTACCTGTTTGTTACGCTTCTGTCTAAATACTCTGCTGGGGATGCCAGGGGAAAAAAAATACATCCAAACTCCTTGCAGTCGGTTCCTGTAAATGGGTTTCAAGCCTGGTTACATCTCTGGCTCTGTCTGACCTGAGGGTTTTTATGCCCTTTCCAAAACCACACATTAAAGCTAGTTCTCTGAAAATATTCCTGGGCATTTGGTATAATCAATGCTGATCTAAAGCTGCAACAAGGGGTTCTTTGGGGTTTTGTGGTGTTTCCCTGGGACATTTCTAACTCTAATAGGACCCTATTGCTGCAGGAAACACGGTCTCACTCTCCTGGTGCCAGCCTCCAGCCCCTGGGGAGCACGGCAGCACCCCTCTGTGCAGCCCATCCACCCAGCGCATGCCCCTCGGCACACCAGCCCCTGCCCAGACCCTTCTCCCAGCACCTCCGGGCCTGGCAGTAGGAGGCAAAACTCTGGCATGACCAACACAACATTCAGCATCGCCCCTCCCTGGTGGCCTGGCATCACTTCTGCCCACCCCATAGCTCCGTGTACGTCCATGTCCCCCCATCATGAAATCTTATTGTAGAGACAGAAGGAGGAAGGAGAAGTTGAGCACTTAAAATACAAAATGGGTTAGAGATGGGCTCAGGCTCTCCTTGGGATGGAGGAGTCCCTTTCCAGGTGGGCCAGGTCTCCCCACATCCCACCGGCCGCACTGGGAGAAGCAGCATGAACAGGGCAGAGGGTGCGGGAGGGGAGCAGGGACGTGCCATCCTGAGGGTAGAATTTCTCCCTGCACCTGTGGGGATTGCATCATGAATTGCTGGTCTGGAGATGGGCAAAGGCGTGGTTGAATGACATATACCAGACTTAATTATTGAACTTTATGAGGCTGAGGAAGAAGAAAAGCCCTTGTACCATCATGCCCAGCATGAGTCCTTGCAACCAGGGCCAAAAATCACCTTTCTTAAGACTTTCCAGAGAGCTGGCAGCGGTCCTTTGCTCTGTGTCTCACACTGGCATGTCCTCCCTTAAGATACACTCATAAGGCAACCTACAAAAACCCCTGAGGACTTTCGTGAAGCTCAGCTTTCACATTTCTTGTCATGGGTAACTTCACACCTTCACTCAGGAAGCAAACCCAAATACCTTGTAACTAAATATCACCTTCATGGAGAAGGTTCCCATCACTTCTGTTGCCCACTCCACACTTTTAAATTAAAACCCAGGAGATTTGAATAGAGCATGTCAGGATTTTTAAATTTGCTTTCAGGTTTTGATGCTTCCAAATCCTTGACTTCAAGACTCTGACCCCATGGCCAGGAGCTGGTAAGGAGGTAGGTGACACAGTTCCTGGAGATGGGGATTTAAGGACATTAAGGAGTGTGGTGAGAACGGGACACGTGTTTCCCCACCGGCTGAGCTTCTCCAGTACACCATGACCCAGGGGAGTAAACCCTGAACCACCCACTTTTTCCAGGAAGGAGGAAAACATCTTTCCTTCTGGTTGTCTCTGCACCAGAGCGTTTGGTCACCCAGCCCATGCTCTGGCATCGAAGGTTTCTCCTCAGCTTCCCTCAGGTCTCCTCCTGGTCCCTGGGGTGAGGATCACCTTCACCTGACTCCTCACCCTGCGGCCAAGCCCCCTTGGCTGGCGGTCCATCTCCTCAGGGTTTATTTTTTAGCAGACACGTGAAGCTGGAAGAGCCACAGGGCAACCACTGGTGACCAGGACCACGTGCACTGGTGGTGGATGGGAGGACAGAAGTCCCCTCCTGGTGGGTTTTTCATTTGGTGGGTTGGCTGGTTTTGCCGATGGGATTTTTGGGTTCTTTTGGGGGCATTTTTAGGCTTTTTGTGGGTATTTATTTGTGCTTTGGATTTCTCTGCTCAGTAGATCATCCCACTTCATTTAACCATTCCCGGGGGAGGAGAGGGAAAAGTGATGATGCGGCAGCTCCTGGATACATTTCTTAACCCTTCCCTTTCCCAGCAAGGTCAAATGAGTGGCTCCTCTCCTTCTGAAGAGAGACACTGTC